>NW_024081509.1:210648-316078 GCF_003009895.1 Hyaena hyaena
AGAAAGAGAGAAAGAGAGAAAGAGAGAAAGAGAGAAAGAAAGAAAGAAAGAAAGAAAGAAAGAAAGAAAGAGAAAGAAGGAGGGAGGGAGGAATGGAAGAAAGAAGGAATGAGAGAGGGAGGGAGTGAATGTGGCACAAAAACTCTTAAATGTTAGCAAAGGAAATTCAGCATTATATAATATTGACCATGATCAGTACCATGACCAAGTAGTATTATTCCAGAGATGCAAAACTAGTTCAGTATTCACAAATTGACCAATGTTAACTATACAGCTACCATGTGAATCAGTAATTCTACTTCTAGGTAGATAACCAAGAGAAATGGGACACTTGCCCACACAAAAACATGTACATGATTTTTGGAGCATGATTCATAATCCTCAAAAAGCAAAAACAACCCAAATGTCCATTATTGATTAATGGATAAATAAAATGTGGTATATCCATATGATAGAATAATATTCAACAATGAAAATGAGTAACACTGATCATGCTATGACATGGATGAACTTTGAAAACACTGTTAAGTGAAAGAAGCCAGTCACAAAAGAGTACATATTGCCTGATTCCATTTACACATGAAATCTTCTGAATAGCCAAATCTACAGAGACAGAAAGTACATAATCATTGCCATTAGGAGAGGAGTGAAAGATACAAGGAAAATGAGGGGTAATCATGCATATAGGGTTTTATTTTGGATTAGTGAAAGTGCCTAAAATTGATTGTGGCTATTGCCATCCAATTCAGTGGATATAATGAAAATCACTGAATTGTGCTTTTTAAATGGACATATTATATGTTAATTATATATCAATAAAACTATTAAAAACATCAATCAATATAATCTGCTATGTTAACAGTCAAAAAATAAAAATCATATCAATTGTTGTAATCATATCAATTTAACAAAATTCAATATCTATTCATGATAAAAATATGAAGAAACCTGGAATAGTAGAACTTACTCAACTTGATAAAGAATATTTACAAAAAAACTATAGTTAACAACATACTTAATGTTAAGAAACCTGAAGTTTTCTTGTTATGATCAAGAAAGAGGCAAGGATGTCCACTCTCATCCCTCCTATTCAATGCAGTACAGGAAGGTCTGGCCAGTGCAGTTAGGCAACAAAGGGTGGGGGGGTGGTAAAAGGCAGAGAGAGCAGAAAGGAAGAAATAAAACTGCCCCAATTTGAAGATGATAGGATTTTCTACATAATGAAACCCCAAGTAATCTACAAAAACATCCTCATGGAACTAAGTGAGTTCCTCGAGGTCACAGGATACAAGATAAATATTTTTAAAATCTATATTTGCATATAGTATCAATAAACATGTTGACATCAAAATTGAAAATACAATTTACAATTGCTAAAAAATTAAATATTTAGATGTACATCCAATAAGACATGTACTGACTCATATGCTGGAAACCATGAAACACTGATGCAAGAAATCAAAGATCTAAATAAATTAAAAGGTAAATCATGTTTATGGATTTGAAGACTCAACATAGTAAACATGTCAATTCTCTCAAAATTTATATACAGATTTAATGCAATTCCTATCAAATTCCAGAAAGATATTTTATAGATATACACAAGATAATTCAAAAAGTTGTATGTAAAGGCAAATGATCTAGAATACCTAATATAGTTTGGGGAAAAAAAAGATTAAAATGGGAGGAACCAACCTACCAAAATGCAAGACTTACTCTATATAGTTACTCTTACTCTTAGTTACAGTAACTGAGAGTGTGTGGTGTGAGCACAGTCATACATACATGGATCAACAGAACAGAACAGAGGACCTAGAAATAGACCCATGAAAATATGCCCAGTGGATTTTGACAAAGGTGCAAAGGCCACACTGAGATACGCCCTCACACTGGTCACAGTGGCTAAAATGAACCTATCAGGAAACTATAGATGCTAGTGAGAATGTGGAGAAATGGGAACCCTCTTGCACTGTTGGTGGTAATGCAAACTGGTGCAGCCGCTCTGGAAAACTGTATGGAGGTTCCTCAAAAAAATAAAACTAAAACTACACTATGACCCAGAAATAGCACTAGTAGGAATTTACCCAAGGGATACAGGAGTGCTAATGCACAGGGGCACATGTACCCCAATGTTTATAGCAGTGCTTCCAACAATAACCAAATTATGGAAAGAGCCTAAATGCCCATCAACTGATGAATGGATAAAGAAGATGTGGTTTATATTTACAATGGAGGGACACCTGGGTGTTCAGTCGGTTAAGCATCTGACTTCGGCTCAGGTCATGATCTCACAGTTCATGGGTTCAAGCCCCACATTAGGCTCTGTGCTGACAGCTAGCTCAGAGCCTAGAGCCTGTTTCAGATTCTGTGTCTCCCTCTCTGTCTGACCCTCCCCTGCTCACGCTGTCTCTCTCTCAGAAATAAAAATAAAATGTTAAAAAAATTATATTTACAATGGAATACTACTCAGCAATGAGAAAGAATGAAATCCTGCCATTTGAGCAACGTGGATGGAATTAGAGGGTATTATGCTGAGTGAAATAGGTCAGTCAAAGAAGGACATATATCATATGTTTTCACTCATACGTGGATCTTGAAAAACTTAACAGAAGACCATGGGGGAAAGGAAGGGGAAAAATAGTTATAAACAGAGAGGGAGGGAGGCAAATCACAAGAGACTTAAATACAGAGAACAAACTGAGGGTGAATGGGTGAAGTGGAGGGGAGGGGAAAATGGGTGATGGGCATTGAGGAGGGAGGGCGCCTGTTGGTATAAGCACTTGGTGTTGTAAGCCAATATGACAATAAAATTATATTTTTAATAAAAAAGGAAGACAATAAAATTATATTTTTAATAAAAAAGGAAGAGTCTCTTCAACAAGTGGCAATGAGAAAACTGATCAGCTACATACACAAAAATAAATTCAAAATGGATGAAAGACCTAAACATAAGACAAAATCCTTATTTTGAGGAGAAAACAGGCAACAACCTCTTTGACCTTGGCTGCAGCAAGTTCTTACTAGGCATGTCTCCAGAGGCAAGGAAAATACAAGCAAAAATAAATGATATCAAACTAAAAAGCTTCTGCACAGCGAAGGAAACAATCAACAAAACCAAAAGGCAATCTACAGGATGGGGATTTTGCAAAAGACACACATTATAAAGGGTTAGCATTCAAAATATATTAAGAGCTTATAAAACTGAACACCCAAAAAACAAATCATCCAATTTAAAATGGGCAGAAGACATGAACAGACATTTCTCCAAAGAAGATATACAGACAGCCAAGAGACACATAAAAAGATGATCAACATCACTCATTATCAGGGAAATGCAAATCAAAACCAAAATGAGATGACACCTCACACCTGTCAGAATGGCTAAAATCAACAACATTAAGAAACAGCAAGTGTTGGTGAAGCTGTGGACAAAGGGGAACCCTCTTGCACTACTGGTGGGAATGCAAACTGGTGCAGCCACTCTGGAAAACCATATGGAGTTTTCTCAAAAAGTTAAAAATACAACTAATTTATGATCCAGAAATCACATTACTGATTATTTGCCAAAAAAATACAACAACACTAATTCAAAAGAATACATGCACCTCGATGTTTATAGCAGTATTATTTAAAAGAGACAAATTATAGCCCAAGTGTCCATCTACATGAATGGAAAAAGTATTATATATACAATGGAATATTATTCAGCCATTAAAAAGAATTAAATCTTCCATTTGCAACAACTTGGATGGAAGGAGAGAGTATATGCTAAGTGAATAAGTGAGTCAGAGAAAGACAAATATTATGATTTTACTCATATGTATAATTGTAAGACACAAAACAAACAGGGGCGCCTGGGTGGCTCAGTTGGTTAGCCATACAACTTCAGCTGAGGTCATGATCTCACAGTTCATGAGTTTGAAGCCCTGCATCAGGCTCTGTGGAGCCTGGAGCCTGCTTCAGATTCTGTCTTCCCCTCTCTCTGCCCTTCCCCAGCTCGCACTCTGTCTCTATTTCCCTCAAATATACATAAACATTAATTTTTTTTAAAAAAAGAAACAAAACAAATGAACAAATGGGAAAAAATGAGAGACAGAGACAACCCAAGAAATAGATTCTTTATCATTGAGAACAAACTGATGATTACCAGAGGGGAGTGGGGTGGGGGATGGGTGAAATAGGTGATGGAGATTAAGGAGTGCACTGGTCCTGATGAGCACTGGGTGATGTATGGAATTGCTGAATCACTATATTGTACATTTGAAACTAATATAACATTATATGTTAACTATACTGGAATTTTAAAAAATATTCATAAATAATAAAAATTATTATTCATAAATAATAATAAAAAATTATAAAAACTCAACAGAAAGGAAAATTTAGAAATTAAAAAAATACCAAACAAGAAAAAGTGCAAATATGAAGAGTCATTTCACTTAGGAGGATATACAGATAGTAAATGAACACATGAGAAAATGTTCAACATCATTAGCCAGTAGGGAAACACAAACTGAAGCTATCATATATCACTACACGCCTATAAGAATAGCTAAAATGAGCAAGATGGAGACAACAGCAAATGCTAGCAGAGGTGGCAGAGACTGGACCCCCTCATACACTGCTAGTGGGAATATAAAATTGCACAGACCCTCTAGAAAGCAGTTTGACAGTTTCTTTAAAAAAACTACCATACAATCTAGCAACTGCCCTCCTGGACATTTATCCCAGAAGATAAATGAAACTTATATATTCACACAAAAAAACTGTACATGAATCCTCACAGCAGCTATCCATAATAGTCTAAAACTGGAAACAACCCAAATATCTGTCGATGGATGAGTGGTTAACCAAACTATGGCACATCTATACCATCGAATCCTAGTCATCATCAGAAAGGCACAACTAGTGACACAACAACTTGCATCAATCTACAGAGTGAAAGTACTGAGTTAAAAAAAAGAAAAAGCAAATCCCAAAAGGTTATACATTGTATGATTCTGTATGTATAACATCCTTGAAGTACAGAATTACAGAGATGGAGAACAGATTAGTAGTTGCCATGGGTAAAGCAAGCGATAAAGGCAACAGGGAAGTGGGTGTGGCTATAAAAGGGCTACATGAGGGGTCCTTGCAGTGATGGGAATTCTGTATCTTGACTGTGTCAGTGTGAATATCCTGGTTGTGATATTGTACCATAATTCTGCAAGATGTTACCATTGGATGAAAATGGGTAAAAAGAACATGTAAATCTATAATTATAGCAAAATAAAAACTTTAATCTCTGTCTTCACAGAGGTTTCTAGCCATTTCCCTGTCCTTTATAGCAAACTTCTCAAGACCACTGTATTAACTTCTCCTTTCTTTCTTGAACCCACTTTAACCAACTTCACGTCCCCTCCAACCTGATGGAAAACAATCTAGTCAGGGTCATCTCTGATAACGTCCAAGCTCTGGCCCTTTCTCAGGTTCTCAGCAGCCTTCCCTTTTAGTCTCAGGGCTCACTGAGGCTCTTGCGCTTCCTCATTCTCCTTTGCTGGCTTCTTCCACTCTTCTCAGCCTCCACCTTAGGCCTGCCCTCCCTTGGAGATTTTATTCTCAGCTTTAAATACTGGCCACTCTCTGGAGAGGTCTATCTCTTGACCCAACCATCTTGAGCTGAGTCTCCCACCAACAGCTTCCTCTGCACACTGGCTCAGCAACTGCCCAGTGTCTCTGCTCTTGTTCAGCCCACTTTCTGGATGCCTTCTGGGGTCACAAAGGCTTCTGCTCACCTAGAGGTCCCTCTCTTTCTCTTCCATGTCTTCTAAACACATCCCAAATCCTGCTGCTTGTACATGGACATTAATTTTCATTCAGGTGGCTGGAGCACCCCTGTCCTATAGACTGTCCTCTGGGGGGAACCCCAACACCCTAGCCCATGGCCCAGTCTCAACTTCCCAACACTTTCCAACTCCCCAGCCACAATCTGTCCTCTAAGGACCCCAATTCCCAATTCCACTGTCCATCCTCTAGGAATGCCCCCCCAGTATCACAGCCCCTAGTCCATCCTCTGAGGGGAACCTCCCCAACATCCTAACCCATGGACAAACCTCTGGAAATACCCTCTCCAGGACCCTAGCCTGTGGCGGCTCTTCTTTTGAACTCAGTCTTGGCCTGGCCTCGCCCCAAAGAGCTCCATATGCCTGACATGCAAAGAGATGCCTGGGGCTCACCCCTAAAGACTCCACAGAGAAGGGCCTGCCCTGAGCACTGGGATGAGCTCAGACTGCAACAGACATCTGCAGTCAACAGGGGGAGGGCTGCACCCCTGAGCCCCTGGGTGCAGCTGTGTCCTGAGCAGGGGCAGAGGACACAGCAGGGCCCAGCTGGGGTGGGAAAGCCACCATGTGAGGTCTGAGTGGTAACAAAGAGGCTATGGCCCTCTGCCAGCCAGGCCTCCACCATGGCTGAGCCCAGGCCTTTCCTTCTAAACAAGATTCATACCAAATTGACCAAATTGCCACCAACTTTTAGGAAAAAAAGTAGATATTGTGGCGACATTTTTTTTTCTTTTTAATGTTTTATTTATTTCTGAGAGAGAGAGAGCATGAGTAGGAGAGGGTCAGAGAGAGAGGGAGACACAGAATCTGAAACAGGCTCCAGGCTCTGAGCTGGCAGTCAGCACAGAGCCTGACGTGGGGTTCAAACCCACAAACTGTGAGATCATGACCTGAGCCGAAGTCAGACACTTAACCGACTGAGCTACCCAGGCGCCCCTGTGGTTGACACTTCTAACCCCATGGAATGTTCCTATCTTCACATCTGGCTCTTGCAGCTACTGGGTCTGCTCTGCTTCCTCTACCTCTGGCTCTGCTTCCCTCCCCATGAGCCTTGTAGCAGTACTTCCCCATCCCTCCAGGTCCTACAAGGACCTGCCCACCTAGGCCCCTCCTGCTAAGGGCTTGTCCTGCCACAGACTTGACACCCAGCCCATACCTTGCCTGGAGACACAGCTGAAGTTCACCAATGCTGCTTCAGGTTGTGCTGTTTGGCCTTTCTGCTTCTCCCATAGATGTGCCTGTGACATAGTGGAAGGGCTCATTTGTGGGCATGGAAGGATTTGCTGGCATTTGTGGAGCACAGCTCAAGTTTGGTGCAAATGGCCTGACAGAGCATGAGGGGCAGGAAGCAAGAGGAGAACAGGGGTCCCAGGAATCTGCCCTCAGTGTCCCCTAGTGTGTGCCTCCCGTCCTGAGGATTTGGTGTCTTCCCCTGCACAGGCATACCAATTAAACTAATTAAATTACCGAATGAAGAGCCTCACATTGGTTTTACAGTAGTACAAAAATCAGTAGCAGCAATATACATCATTTGGAATACAGTACCTTCATAAATTAAGAACACTTTCCTTCAAGTTCTTTAATCACTTGACATGATACAATAATGAAAAGAAGGAAAAAGTATACTGGCTGCTGTGAAAACTTTGCTTATTGAAAATAAATCACTCCACAGCTAATTTTCTCCTCTTGTGGAAGGTCCTAAAAAAACACTTGAATCATTTAATGTTCCTTTCCACAGTAAACACTACTGAGGCCCAAAGCTCCGCCAGCTCAGAGCTGTGTGACTGTGTCTCCAGGGGTGTGGCCGCCTCTGAGGAGTGAATGCTGCATTGCAGGGGCTTGGCTGGGGCTGCAGCTTCGAAGTGTGGCTGTAGGAGGGTCTGCATCCGCACAGGCATGGCTGTCTGTGGGGAGAGGGCTGCAGCCAAGGTGTCTGAGCCCAGTGCACCTTTCTAATTGATGAACCCTGGAAGAGGACAGCCTCACTCCTAGGGTGAGGAGGCTGGTACAGGACAGCTCCTGGTCAGCCTACTTCTCAGTCCACTCTGAGAAAAGGCAGGTATGTCTGTGGTGGATAGCGCAGGGTGGGCTGTGCCTCCACCCCCACACCAGGCAAAGGCACAAGAATCTGACCCTGTATCCCTTCAGATGGGATTTGCAACATGTGAATTTGGGTAGAAGCTTCTAGAACATCCAACCCAACAGGATAGTTTGTAATTCCTTTCATACCCTCGTAAATAATCTCTGAACCTGTACCAGAGTTGCCCTCCCTGTGCTGTGTCCAGGGAAGGTAACTAGTGAGCATGCTTCTGAGTGCCTTGGGGTGGGGGGAGGCGCTATCCTTGCTGCAGTCTTCAACTGGGCCACCCTGCAGAGCCTCCTGCCCTCTCCTCCACAGGACACCCTCTCACACCAGGCCCTGCAACCAGCCCCCAGGTGAAGGAGAGGCCATCTCTTCTACCTGCACTCCAGGCTGTTCTGCTTATTCCTGCATTGCTGTGTTGTTGACTTTTCACCCATCCTGCAAAACAGTTTGAAACTGTCCTTTGTCCCTCAAAAAAGAGACCTGTGCTGGGGTGAGTCCTCGCTCCCTTTTCTCTCAGAGCATGCTTCTTGCTGTACAGTGCACAGCAGGTTGGGGGCGTGGCCAGAGCACCGACCTCATTGCAGAGTGGCCTGAAAGGCCACTGAGTTGGGCACCACCCCATGAGGGCCTGGGCCACTCGGATAGTACCAGTGCCCAGTGCCTGGGCAACTGGCAGAGGAGACTACTCTTTGAGGGTGTCGCGGGGGCACCCCAGGAAGCACAGGAAAGTGCCTCTGTGCTGTGGTAGGGCTGCCCCCCAGGAGCTAACCAAAGAGACCTGGTGTGTGGGGTCTTTTCTCCTATTTTCCAATATATAGGAAAGATTGAAAACTCCCAGAACTACACAGTGGCTCACCCCTTCCTGTGCAGGCCACCTCTGGGCCTCCAGTCTCTAGGTTGTCCTCCCCCTTTGCTAGCTTTTCATGTGTCCATAGCAAGCCAAATCCTCTGCACCCCATCTCCACCCTCTCTTCATTAACCCTGGAGCTAAAAGGCACTACTCCTCTCCCTCTCCCAAAAGGCTTAGATCTCACTAGTGGACAGGTGATGCCCCCAAGCTCCCCTCTGCAGCCTAGATTACTGTGTAGCTGGCTGCTTGTCTCCCCTGATGTCCACCATCCTTCTAGATGCACCCATCACAAACCAGAACCTGAGAACTGTTCTCACCCTGCAGACCCTTTACCTATGAAGTGCCCCCTATCACTGCCCTGGTTGTGCAGCCACCTCTCAGTGGGCAAGACTCAGCTAGCTAACCACCCAACCACAGTGATCTTTCCAAAATACATATCAGACCATGTGTCCCTCTGGCTTAAAACCTTTCCCAGGTGTCCCAGTGTGGACACTGCTAAATCTCCAGACAGAGCTTTTCTTTCCTCTATAATTCCTGATGTTCCTCAGACCTCAGCTAACTTCAAAGGGGCCATGACCTTGAAGAATAAAAACAGTATCAGTATTTGCTTTTCATCAGTATAATAAAACTTATGTTCCTAAACCTCTTGCACTTTACATCAGATATGAACAACTATGCTTAAATGTTTGTAAGCTAAATTGCAATAACAAGCAGTTTTTGTTCAGTTCTTCATGGTTTACCTAAAGCTTTCATCTTTGTTGTTTTTAATGAGATTTAATCCTCATTAGCAAGTATGTGAGTTGGTATCACCAGAAGCATTCAAGCTCCCAGCCCCCAGAATTCCTACTCCAAGGACCCAGATAGCAGGCACTTTCCCACGGTCCTGGACACCAGACTCCACGCTAACCCCTATAAGTAAATATCAGGCACTGTATTTCCTAGGCGGTTTAGGTTACGGTGGACTGCCTTGTATTCAGGAGATAACTGGCCACAACTGATAACAGCCTCCTGTTTGCTTTACCTCAGAATCACTGCATATTGTGGAGTTGTCACATCCCCGAATTGTTCAAAGGGTCACCTGCGGAGCTTCAGGAGCAGCCAGTTCTGTGTGGTGGAATGCTAGGCACCTGCCCTGGACCCCTGAGCACCTAGCCCAGCCAGGCCTGGGTCTGTAACTCCAAGAATGTCCACACAGAGGGAAGCTTGTGCTTAATATCCATATCCTTGGAAGGAGCTAGCGACATCTAATCCATTAATTCCGCTGTGTGTGGCCAGAGTGAAAAGAAGGGCTCTGAGGGATTTAATGTCCCCGCCCCAGCGCATTCCATTCCACAGAAACGCCTGACTAGCGCTCACGTGTGTGAAGCCAGTGGTGGGAGGAGATGCCGCCCTGCAGTTCAAGCAGAACATTCGCGGTCTGAACACGTCCAAATGCCCCCTCAGTATCCCCCATGGCCCACCCTGGGGTGAGGGGCCTGGTTTGTCCTGGGAACCTGCCTTTCAGTGAGCCAGTCCCGTTAAATCTAGAAAATGCCTGGTTTGGTAATGAGCGCCCTGTGCTCACACCAGCTATTCACTTTCCCCTCCATTAAGCAACAACTCAACACAGCCTTTTTAAAACCCTACCTGCTCCCCAGATCAGACAGGATAGCTCCTCACCTGCTCTCTCCCCACTGGCCTGAAGACTTGATCTTTCTCCAAAAGTGAAGTTGTAAGGTACAAACTGATAGCTCCTGAACGGTGAGTGTAGAGCAGTACACAGAGTAAGGAAAACTCTGCGGGTGCCTGATGGGCGTGGGCACCCGGAGGCGGGGCGAGCCCTCCTCCGCACTTCGCGGCCTGGCCACGCCCACAGTCGGCACCGCTGGGAGACTCGCCCAGACCCAGGGCTGCCTGCCATGAAGACGAGAGGGCTTTCTCAACCCCAAGATATGCGGGAAATGGAGAAGAAAGGCTCTCTTGGTAGAAGGCCAGACCCTCTCTGAAAGCGAACAGTCTGCTTGCCGTACCTATTCCAAGGTCTAGTTTATAGAAGGTAGCCAAGTACCTATAACAGGGTTTTTTTTTTCCTGTGAAGGAGATTTGGAAAAACAAACTGAGTGAATATTTTGCCTACTTTTTTCTCTTCTTCATTTTAAGAGTTCTCAGCTAGAACTGATAAACCTGACCAGAACCTTCTATATTCTCATTGTCCGTTCCCCCCTCAAGCCTAGGGCTATGGCCAATGTTACATTTGTGGAAGTCTCACCCTTTCTTTCATACAACACACGCAAAGAGATATAAACACAGAGACACACAAACACATGCACAGATGCATCAGACACATAAACAGACACACAGTCACATAAACACTGGTACAGATAAGTACACACACGGCCACCAGCACACCACACAGACACTTACACACACATAGACACATAAACTACATACTGACACAAACACACAAGGAAATACAGGCACACATATAGACACACACACATACAGGACACAAACTACACAGACACACACATATGACAAGCATACACTATACACAGATGCATTAACCACAGACAGAAACAGGGACACACACAGAAACACACAGAAATATAAATGGACACACAGAGAGCCACATAAGGACACACATATCAACACACATGCACAGACACACTCAAGACACAGAACCTACATAACAAACACATAAACTACACAGACACAGACACCCAGACCTGCAGTGGACCAGGCGGCTCAAGTGGGGTCTTAGCTCACCCCACCCCAAGCACTGCCCAAGGATTGGCAGGAAGTTAGAGGCTCTTAGGTCCTTCACCATGTAACAGGCAAAACCCAAAAGTTCTCTTTCTGGAAAATGTCTCTTTAAACCTCTCTAGGAGAATTGTTTCTTCATGGAGTCTGGCTATGCTAGGTATTTGGGAGGCACAGACTTTACAACAGGCACATTGCATAGGACATAGTGTGGTCAGACTACCCAGGACCAGGAACCAGGTATCTAAAGAGCTTCTGGGCCTCCTAGAGCATGGTCGGCACTGTCACACTGCAGTCCCCGTGCTGGCCACAATAACCAGAGAGCCCAAGTTCTCTACAATAAGATCCAGTACGGCATTTCAGACACTTCATATCATATCACTATGCACATTGGGTGTGAACACAGTTCACATATGCTATGCTTGGTGACTCCATCCATGTGGGTCAGGGCACTACAGAGCCTGTGAACACAGCAGAAATGCTGGCTCATCCATGGTCATCCCTGAGCCTGCCCATCTTCCTCCAATGCCTCAAGAAACACCAATACAAGATACAGTGTCAAGAGGGGGCCCAGAGCATGAATATACAGGCACCCTGAATGGTTGAAAAGTTCTGGGTTGCTGCTGCCTTTACAGAATGGCATCCACACCTGAGGTACCTTGGTGTGAAGGCCAAAGGGTCCAAATTAGGATCATGAAACATAAGGAGTGCAACCAGGCCAAACACGTGGTGCCTAGTGGCTGTTACTAATGTGCACTTACTGACTTTAAGCCTGCCCAGCAGCATTGACTGCATCCTTCCTTCTCCCTCACTCATCACAAGCCCCTAATATCTGTGGTGGGATCAACTATCCCCTTCCATTCCAGGAATGGGTGCATGTGGCCTAAATTATGGAGGAAATCCCATCCCTGCCAGAGATTGGTATCTACATGTCCCAAACCACATGATAACAAAGCCCCCACAGTGCAGGTTTCCACACTGGATCAGGTGTGAATTACTCCATCTCTGGGCTCCTTAGTTATTGCCAAACCATCCTCTTGGTTGTTGAAGCCAGGTCCAATTTGGTGTTCCTTTCATACAGTTAAGAATGAGGATTGGATGCAGATTATGTTACTGGAAGCCTGCGGCATAATTCATGGTGCTGGTGCTATACCATGGAGAGGTTCTGAATTTCTTCAGTCAGAAGCAATTGGGGACAGTCTCAGAAATGATGGATTCCTGAGCTGGGCAGAAAGATTTCACCAAAATCTAACCATACAGTCACAGTTTTCTTGGATGACTCAGGAAATTCCTGAGGAAATTCCAAAATAGGAACTTTCTAAATATTCTTAGCAAAGAATAGTATCATTAAAGGCTAACAGTTGCTATTTTCAAGTATATACAGTAATTGAGAGGGGTCTGGATGACTTTGTCAGTTAAGCGTCTGACTTCGGCTCAGGTCATGATCTCAGGGCTTGTGAGTCCGAGCCCCATGTCGGGCTCTGTGCTCACAGCTCAGAGCTTGGATCCTGCTTCAGATTCTGTCTCTCCATTTCCCTCTGCCCCTTCCCAGTTTGTGTGTGCTCGTGCCCCTCTCTCTCTCAAAACTAAATAAAAAATTTTTTAAAAAGTATACAGTACTTGAACGTATAAAATCCAACACACCTTAATAAAATCCCTTTGCTTACATTATATAAATAGTGTTGAGTTTTATATGGATGTGCAGATGTGCATATTTTCTGCATTTGTGGGTGATCCAGTGAAGTGCCCCTGGCTTCTCACACTCAACAGACAGGTGTGACTCAGAGTGCTCTCCATCCTAGTCCTCCATACCCACTTCACATGGAAACCTGTCTGCAATTCCCCTTTGGAAATCCTACCTTCTCTCAGGGGTCCCTGTGGCCAGCCACTGTGCAGGCCTCTCTGGCCACCAGCCTTGGCCTGCTCTGACTGCATAGGCTGCACATCCTGTTCCCCCACTGTTGCCCACAGGTGGTTCAATTTGCCCAGCCTGTGCACTGACCCCTAAAAGATTAGGAGAGAGGGGACATTGGGCAGACAGGCAGGGCATCTTTCTTTTATGTCTCTTAGCCCAGCCCAGAGAGTGACCTGAGAAAGAATAAAAATCAAATGCAGACTCACATGGGTTCTCTTTACTGCTGTGTAACAAACCACCCCAAGTTTAGTGGCAAAAATAGAAACCATTTATCAGGCTCCTAGGTGCCATGGGTCTTAGAACTTAGAAAGGCACAATGGAAATAGTTCATCTGGGCCCCAGTATAGCCAAGGTGGCACAAAGGCAGGAAGCAACTTGAGACTGGGGACTGGAAGCATCTGGAGGTGCCATCACTCACTTCTGTTGTGGGACTGCCTGCCCTGCCATGTGGCTTCTGCCCTGACTCTTGGACTTGCTCACAGCGTGGTGGCTGGGGCCCAAGGGACAAGAAGTGGAAGCTGCCAGTTCCTTGAGACTTGCACCCAGGACTGGCCAGTGTCACTTACATCATACTCCACTGGTCAAGCAGTCATGAGGCCAGGTTCAAGAGGGACACAGTCTCCAATTCTTGATGGAAAAATGTCAAAGAACATTAGAGCCATGTTTAAATTGCCACAGACTGCATCCTAGCCAAGGATGTAGCAAGGAAACAATGAAGCCATTATGCAAGCAATGGGAAGAATACTGGGATTCAAGTCTGCACTTTATTTTTTTACTTAGGGCATTGAGAGAGAGAGAGTGAGAGCAAGAGCGAGAGCGAGAGCGAGAGAGAGAATGAGGGGTAGAGAGAGGGAGAGAGACAATCTCAAGCACGCTCCACACTGTCAGCTCAGAGCCTGGCACTGGGGTTTGATCTCACAAACCATGAGATCATGACCTGAACCAAAATCAAGAGCTGGTCACTTAATTGACTGGGCCACTCAGGGACACCTTTCAAACCTGCACTTTAAAGGCATTTTGAAATGTAATGAGTTGTGGAGCAACAGGTTCTCTCATTGCTTATGGGAATGCAAAATGGTACAGCCACTTTGGAAAGCAATTTGGCAGCTTCCTACATAACTAAACATACTCTTACCATACAATCTAGCAGTTGCATTCCTTGCTAAGGTAAGTACCCAAGGGAGTTCAAAACTTACATTTACACAGAACCCTGCACACAGATATTTATTCATAGTTGTCAAAACTTAGAAACAACCAAAATGTTCTTCAGTGGATGAATGCATAAATAAACTGGTATATTTAGAAATGGAATATTATTCAGCACTAAAAAGAAATGAGCTATCAAGCCATGAAAAGACATGAAAGAACCTTAAATTGATTGATAAGTGAAAGACACCATTCTAAAAAGATTCCATTCTGGAAAAGACAAAACTATGGAGACAACGAAAAGATCAGGGGTTTGGGAGAGGGAGAGAAAAATAAGTAAGTAGACAGAGCACAGAGGTTTTTTTTAAGGTAGTAAAACTATTCTGTGTGATACCACAATGATAAATACATTGGTCGCAACAAATGTACCACTCTGGTGGGGGCAATGCCTGTATGGGAATAAGGAGGTAAATAGGAAATGTCTGTACCTTCTGCGCAATTTTGCTGTAAATATAAAATTGCTCTAATAAAACTATTTTTTTATGTAGTGAGCTAGAGGGGAAATTCATTGTGCAGATTCTATTGTATCCCTAATGTATAGGGGAAAAAAACCTCTGAAAAGTGGCTGGGATGAGGCCCTGAAGCGGAGAAGGGCCTGCTCCTCACACCCACTCACCCATGAGGACAGTGTCCTTGAGACTCACTGCCAGCAATAGGTCTAGCCCACCCTAGCCCTGGTGAGGCAAAGGGGCAACGCCCAGAGTCCTGCACTTGTGCTGGCTTCACCAGGACCAATGTATCAACTACAGGTTTTCCTGTGCCCTGCACTGAGACTGGGATGTTACTGCTTTGAGAAATCACGGTCCATTCCTCTAAGGGCCTCTTTCCACCCAAGCCAACTAAAAGAGGAATGATGGTAAGGGGCCCCAGGCACTGGTGCCTCCACTGGGCATGCACATACACAGCAGAGTGCAAAGCTGAGGCTGAGGTCACAGCAATGACAAAGAATTTTCCAAGGACAACAGAGACACCAAATGCTGTGACCACCATAACATGCCAACAAGAGCAAGTGCAGGCCAGGGACCACTCTCAGCCTGATGGCAGAGTTCAGAGTATATGGCACGTGTTCCATACAGCAGAACTTACCTATCCACAGGCCACAAGACCCCACAGTACAGCAGGTTTTGTGGAACCAGTTCTCAAACCTCCTGTGCTCCCTGCATGTCCCTGCACTTGAGCAGATGGCTTGGGACCCACCTCGTGCAGCCTATGGCCAGGACAGAGTGGTACCACTGGAACATTCATCTATGCCTACTGAGAGCAGTGTTAGGCTGCCCAGCAGGTGGGGTGGTGGGGTAACCAGGTAACCCTGGACCCTGCCACTGCTACGTTAGTCTCAGATGGGCCCCTCAAGGGGTAGAAGTCCCATGGTCATGGACTCCCTTTTTGATTCACAAAGAGGCAGAGGTTCACTGTGGGCAGCCCTGCAGTTGGAAGGACCTAGGGCTAGTACAGGGCAGGAGTGGGTGACAGTGGCCTATTCCTGCAGTCTTAGGTATGAGCCCCAGCCAGCCTGCCTGGCACCCTGGAGCTCCGGCAGGACAGAGCCTAGACTCCCAGGGCAGATGCATCCACAGAAGGAGACGTGTCCCCAGCCCCTCCACACCCAAGATTCATGATACATGTCCTTCTTAGTAAGCCCATCGGGATTTCCAAGAGACATGCCCAATCAGAGATACTTGCTATAAAGTATTTACCTACAAAAAAGGTGTGATTAATCAGCTTTGTCAGTGCTAAAGCCTGAGCTGTACTGAGACTGAGAACTAGGAATGTTCAGAAGACCCTAATCCACAGAGAAGACTCATACCCCAAGGGTCTCACACTCCATGTTTCCTAGCTGCTCGAGCCAGCAGACCCAGCCTGGAGAAGGCCTCAACCCCAGTGCCTGGTAAGTATGTGAACAGCTAACATGAAAAAACAGGCTATGAACATTGGGGATGTGCCAAAACATGGAAAGAGCCTAAGTGTCCATCAACGGAAGAATGGATCAAGAAGATGTGGTTTATCTATACAATGGAATACTACATGGCAATGAGAAGGAATGAAATCTGGCCATGTGTAGCAACACGGATGGACCTTGAGGGTGTTATGCTGAGCGAAATAAGTCAGGCAGAGAAGGACAAATACCATATGTTTGCACATATAGGAGGATTAGGAGGAACTTAAAGAAGGACCATGGGGGAGAAGAAGGGTAAAATAGTGGGGGAGGTGGAGAGAGGCAAACCATGAGAGACTCTTGAATGCTGAGAACAAACTGAGGACTGATGGGTGTGGAGGGGAGGGGATAGATGGGCATGGAGGAGGGCACTTGTGGGGATGAGCATTGGGTGTTATATGAAAACCAACTTGACAATAAACTATTTGTTAAAAAAAAAAAAAAAGTCCCAATCCCACTTCTAAACAGGTGAAAACAAAAACAAAAACAAAAGAAGAAAAAGTTAAACCAGGCTAGGTCACCTATACCTCAGAATTCCTTCTCTTCCACTGTCCCCAAAAGAAAGTATCTGGCTAGTTTTGCAAATCAAGACAATTCACATGTACATGGACTTAGGAACTTCTCTCTGGTATTCCCAGATTTCTAGTTAACCCAGATGTTTCTAGCTAACAACTTCAGAAACCAGTGGTCACCCTAATGCTGGACAGTATTCCATGCTGGTGAAAATTAATAACCTGCCTTAGTGTTCATTGTTGAACACCTGCCAGCCAGGTACTGCCTCCACATTCTCTAGTGTTCAAACAGCCACTGAGACATGAGTTGCCATTTATAGATGATGATATATGTCTTCCAGAAGTGGACCTGTCAGACTTGGGCCCAGTGTTCAGCAACAACACAGAGCCAACAGCCACTTCTGCGGTCATGGATCAAGTGGTAGAGCAGGAGCTACTGACTCCACACCACCCTGCACTGCTCTTCACTCAGGTCTGGTCCCAGGGCTTGGACATGCTCAAGAAAATCAATCCCAGCTTCTGAAGCTTGTACTGGGGCTATATAGGATGGAGTGTGCCAAATGAAAAACTGCAGAGTAAGGCAGTTGGCCATGTGGCTGTGTGGAGGGTACGCAAGTTCAAACAGAGGCATAAGAAGCTGGCAGCCCCTTGAGCAAGTACTAGGGAAGGGAAATCAGGCCCTGAGGGACAATACTGGAGATGCTCCATGCTAAGAAAACCAAGGAGAACTTATCAGGGATTCTCAAGGTGAATATTAGTACCAAGCATCATTTTAAGTTTTTATAAACCTAAGTAGATGTAGCTTCATATGCATTGTAAATACACATTCACTACCACTTTTATTGGTAGAAAAACAAACATGATGTATCACACCAATTGTCTCAGAAAGAATTAATCCACAATTCAAAATGTTGATGGAACCTGCCAATAAAATTAAGTAGTCTTTATCAGTGACAGATTTCTACTCCTAGCATGATGGGTCTGTCTTTCCTACAGTTTATCTTTCCATAGGTTCTGCTGTACTAATTTCAGTCTGCCAAAATGAATTATAACTTTATGGGGTACCTGGGTGGCTCAGTCAGTGGAGCGTCTGTCTCTTGATTCTGGCTCAGGTCATGATCTCAAGGTTTGTGGGTTTGAGCCCTGCATCAGGCTCTGTGCTGACAGTGGAGAGCCTGCCTGGGATTTTCTCTCTCCCTGCCTCTACTCTGAGCGTTTGCATGTGCACATACGTTTGCACCCTCTCATTCTCTCACAAAATGATTTAGTGTTCATCATTTTAAAAATGAACGATAACTTTAGACTTCATAAATAAGATAAAGATGTTAAATTGAAGAGGATATGTAACCATCTTAGAAATTTGTCTTGGGCAAAAATGAAACTCTTCCTAAAAAAAATCAAAGTCTGTTTTTTTTTTTAGTGGAATAGTATAAAAATAGTAAATAGATAATCTTCCACTATTTCCTAAATTAAAGAGAGCTCATAACAAGTAGGTCTTAGACAAGTGCTTCTGAACAGTGCAAACCTAGCAAAGACAAAGCCAGTGTGGTAGAAGGTATGGCTGCCCAATCTGTTTGTACCTCTCTGGACCACACTTCTGGTCACCACTTTGCAGTTCCCTCCTCTGCAGCAGTCTGGTTCAGAACTCTTTTTCATTTAGTAATTTTTATCCAGGTTCTATCTATCAATAGTTACCATGTTGAAAATTAAAACTAAAAGTTTTAAAACATTCATTTTAAAAGAAAACAAATCCACTACTTATTAACATGAATGCTATTCTGAAAAATTATTTTCCAAAACTAAAAAATTTAGTAGGATGGATGACATTGTGTTAATCTGGTTTGCTCTCTGGCTTATGAGAAGATACCTGGAATCTCATTTCTGCTTCTGCTCATATACTGCAATATAGTTTTGGTTGAACGATATTAAGAAAATTTGGCCTCATACAGCTGGAAGAGGGAGGACTGTATGGGATACCATAAAAGGAAACTCAAGGGGTCCTCAAACAAGACTTCTCTGAGAACTGCTATGAGGCAAAAGACATTTGTCAGCCCATTTGGTTTGGGGGTTGGCCACATAGTTGGCTTTGGCCCACAGAATGTGGGTTGAGGGGACAGTTCAGTTCTGAGCATAGGCCTCACCTGTTTTCACTTGTTCTCTTGCTCTGGATAGTCAGAAAGGCCTGTGAAGCAGAGCCCTACCTAATCTGTTGTCTAGAGCCATTCAGCCAAGACTAGCCAAACCAGATGCATGACAGAAATAAATGCATGAGAGAAATAAATGCTGCATCTTGTATGTATGCCACTGACTTTGCGAGTAGTTTGTTAAGCAGCAAAATCTGACAACAAAAGGGTTGGTGATTTAAAAACATACCTCGCAGATTATTGGGATTTTGAGCTGAGTTAAAAATAAAATACTAGGGGATGAGCACTGAGTGTTATGTGGAAACTAATTTGACAATAAACTATTTGTAAAAATAAATTAATTAATTAATTAAAAAAAATACTAATCTGGGCATTCACCAATTTGGTCATGGATAAATTCCCAGAAAAACTTCCTCTCTTTGAATTTTCTAATGCAAAATGTCGTATCCCTGAATAAAGAAATCATCTCCCAACATAAAATACCTCCTTTTGCCTCTATCTAGTTTACCTCACGTTCTAGAGCACCAGACCTGTCAGCCAACTTTCATACCCTATTCTCAGTCCTTCCCATTGCAGGGAACCTGCCATACACACAACCCTGGAACAAGCACCTCACAGCGTACCCCATGGCCAACTGGGCCAGAAACACACCCCTGATCCCCGGCAGATGGGAACAGGGACTAGGACAGGTGGGGTGAAGGACAGAGGAATGGATCCTAAGGGCTCCTGGTCTCCAGCTCCCAATGCCAGCCACTCCCCTTGAACCTTTCCTTTCTCTTAATGTCCAGTCCTCCTTTGTCACTGGACTGAGTTTGGTTTTTGTAACCACAAAAGTCTAACCTAGATTGGAATGGCTTTAACTAAGGCTATATCAAAGACTACTTTTTGGTTGTAGCACATTCACTACTGCGAGTCTAACCAGATAAGAAAGTTCAGCTTACAATTTTGTGACAGATGTTTTATTCATAGGGAATTAAAATTTAGGGATAAATAGGACACAAACATTATATATAGTATACCTTCTATGATAGATACTGCTCACAGAAAGGCCTCAATTCAAGTTACATATTGCATATGTTAAAATGTGCACCTGGGGAGAAGGAGACCAATGGCCTTTTTATTTTGGTTTTGGTTTAAATAATCTCTGGATGCATTCAAGTAATACTGATCATTTAATGTTCAAAAAACTTTTAATAAACAAATTCAGGGTAGTATTAATTGAAATATTTATAATATGATTTAATCATTACACAGTAT
The DNA here is from genome assembly GCF_003009895.1 of Hyaena hyaena. Taxonomy (NCBI): domain Eukaryota; kingdom Metazoa; phylum Chordata; class Mammalia; order Carnivora; family Hyaenidae; genus Hyaena; species Hyaena hyaena. Next base: position 231,116 of record NW_024081509.1, read on the forward strand.
TTCCAATGTACAATCAAGACAATGCACAACACCTGAAAATAAAAAAAATAAAAAAAGAAAAAAAAAAGAAAACAGTCTGTTGCACCCACAAGTAAAAAGGCTTTTTATTCATTTTTGGGATGCTGCAATTCAGTATTTATATAAACATTTACACACTGTAGTAAACACAGAAGTCCTACATGTAATGCAGCATTATGGGTGAGAAGACCCTTTTAAGTCTCAAAAGTAAATGTTAGTGTCCACATAGTGCCCCACATGCAAGGGCTGATTTTTCCAATCATTATTCCATTCATTGTTCAATCATGAGCTATCAGTCTCCCTGCCCACCCCCATGCATTTTAGAGACCTAATATTTTCATCAAATACACTACTTCTTGCACTCTAAACTGCCATGCTCTGCCTCCTTGCTCAGTCTTGTGGTGTCTTGAGATGAATGGTATTTCTCCATCTCAGTGTCCTGTTAAATAATCCTGCGTAGAGTCTGAAGCAAATGAATCCACATCCTCGTTCTCTGAGTCATCACTACTGTCATCAGCAGCTGGCTCTCCCGTAAGGGCTATGCGAGCATAATCATCTGTGTCTATTGATTTGCAAAAGTGGATGGCATATTTCAGCTTCTCCTCCAGCACCTGCTTACAGGAATACCTAGGCAACTTCAGCAAAAAGAAGCAGGTGTAGGACTCAGGAAGGAAGTGGTCAGGAGGGTTGTATTTATCCAATACCTATTGATGAAAAATGTTAAATAATCAGAGATGGTGTACAAGGACAGATAAAACTGCAAGTATATTTCATTATGTTCAGCAGACTCTTGACTCTCACAAAATTCATATTTTTGGCTAGGAGTAACAAAATATCAGAAAACACATGCTAGCCAGTTTTGGAAACTAAAAGGAAGATCTGAGTAATTCCTAGGACTTATAGTCAATAATAGCAACTGGTTACTGTGACAATTACAGTGCTGTAAAAAGGGCCTGGCACAAGGCACGTCGTCAGCAGCCACCTACATAGGGAATTCTCCTTGAACTCATAAGCCCCCTTTCGACTACTACAGATATATTATGAAGCCAGCAAGACATGTGGATGAAATCCAGTAATTACCCACTTGGGAGAGAAATGTGCTTACAAAGATCTCCCTGACAAACAACTATTTTTGCAACCCTGTCCAGAGACTGGAGTCAGAGTATGCTCAGGAAGGAAACCATCCCCAAATCCTTCCAAGCACACAGGGAGAATGGACCCTCCACTCCAATCTGCCCTCTAAGAAAACTCCCTATTCCCATGGTATTGCTACCTGGAAAGTCATACCCAATGCCTCAGGATAGAGGAGGAGGGAGAGGGCAGTTGAGTTCCATGACCTGGCAGATAAACAGAGCCTATTTCTTTTTTTTAAATCTCGAACAGAGCCTATTTCTGGCAATCATAGAATTAAAAATCAAAGCAAAACTCTCAGTCTGATGGTACTCTTATTTTTCTCAGTAACCAACATTACTTAATTTACCCAATTCAAACACAGAATCAGACATATGCTTTAAATGTGTGCTCAAAATCTCAAATATGCTGACATAATAGCAGTATCTTCTTTTGGTAGCCAGATAAATTTTCCATAAGTAGAAAGTGAGACCTAAATCCTATAGTCATAAAATTCTGAGTGATCAAATCAAAAAAGTTTGGTGTGCTTTTTATTATTGTTCCCAAGAAGAAAGAAAAACCACATAACATGAGAGTCCCATTTTCTAATCTGCTGCAAGATCATATGCAAGGAGCATGCCCCCAAAGCTGACACCACAAGATGTGGAGGAACCCCACCTGGATGACAAAGTCTCTCCCCCGGAAGTCAGCGATGGTTCTGGGCAGTCTCGTCCGGCCCCACACAAAGCGAAGGAAGAGGGAACGCTCCGTGTTGGAGAAGGACTCCATCACCTCCCAGAACCACTGGATCAGGGATGCAGAAGGCTCGATCCCTTTGTATGTTGCCACCGACTTTAAAAGATGCAGAGGGATATCTGGGCTGCCACACACCTGCAGAAGAACACACTGTTAGGACTGGCTGACACTTTTGATTCTTCACTTCAGTAGAGTCAATCATTCTTTCTTTTTTTCCAAGGCTTGTTTGGGGCAGGATGGGTGTAAGAGCTGGAGTTGACAGCTGGGAGGATAAGTCCTGTGTGTTCAGGTGGAAAGCACTTGACCCTGTGCTTCACCCTGCTGTGGGGTGAGGGACTGCGAGGGAATGGAAGAGTCAGGCAGGGAACACGGGCTTCCTGAACATGTTTTCACTTCATTCAACAGGCATGAGCTACTTCAAATGTAAATTAAGGGCAAGATTTAACCAAGAGATTAACTAGTGGCACTGATTTGGTAGCTTAATATGCAGAAGGCAGTTCCAGGGCAGTAGCACTCGGGGCCATACCATTGTCTCCAATTCATATCCGGTGAACAGAGAAAGAAGGGGGACAGGCACAACTCGGGCCATTCCCTCCCGAACAGCAGCCACCTGCTCATCAAACTCATGGAGTCTGAAAGAGAAAACTCACTTTGCATTTCTATCTTTGGTAACATAGATCTGTCCTGCTTATACCAAGACTTACCAAACAGATGATCAAAGTATGCATCTTACAGAAATGGCATCATATTCTGAGTGCAGCTACACTGGCACATAGAAGATAATTTTAGAAACTACCTACAGTTTCTAAGGCACAACTCTTAATATTTACTGCACACCCAGGAAGCAGCCAGAATTAGATATGCATAACCAGAGAACCAGGCTCCAGAGCATCTGCTCTGGAAGCAGATACTATGGCCCTCAGGACTGGTGAGTTAGGGCACAAGGCAGAAGTGAACAGAGAGGGACAGCACAGCACAGTTGCCAGGACCACTCACAACCAGAACTCAGAAGGCAAAGCCGACCCAACATGCAGTCTCACCACAATACCTGGCCAGGTGCCTCTGGAGAATGAGGTCCCCAAGAACCACAATGTGTGGACTTGTAATGTCAGGTGGAAGCAGCAACGAGCAGAAGCTATATGGGTGGTGTTGCTGACCTGCCACACAGCAACTATGCGGAATGCTGGTGTGATGGCCAGGCAGGTGTGGGACCAGCCCAGACATAGTCCTGCCCAGACATGTTGACAGATCACAGAGGGGTACCCACAGGCCCTGTGACTTCTTTTGGGACAGCTCCCAAAACAGAGCAATTCTATCCACCTCGGTATTCTAGTCAGAGCCAGGAATCTCAGGCAAGAATGAATACTCCGACTCAGATTACAAAACAAGGTTTGATGACTACAGATCAGCAGCAGTTGAAACTAAGTCCATTAGCATTTTACTGTATAATATTTCTGAAAAATGCAGCCATCCAAGCAAACTATTCTCTATTTTTGCTATTTACTGAATCAAAACAATGGAAGGCAGATGATCACGCACCTGTAGTTTATTGCCAGCCGAACATACTCTGCACGGTTGTCCAGGGTGATGTGTGTGTACTTGGAGCTCAGCTGGATGTCCTGACCACTTGCGCTTGGCACAGTGAAGGGCAGGCTCATTGCCTCAAACTCCTCTGAGGTGGCTTCATTGTCACGGATGTACATAAGCCCAGGGATAAAATCTTTATCAACCTTTTAAGGGAAAAAATGGAGCCCACATGTTAAGTCTGGGTTTTTCCTACCCTCTGGCTGCAGTTCACACCTGAGACAGCCACAAGGGGGCCTCAGTCTGCACTGGGCATACCTCAGGCTGTTGGTGCACTGTACATGCCAGGAAATAAGAGACCAGCGGTGAGAAAGTTCTTCACCCAGGGAATTGAGGAAAGAACTTGTAATTCTAGGAAGTCCTTAAAATTAACCACTAAGAGAGCAAAAGCCACTGGATGGAGATGAATCTCACCCTATAGTCATGGTACTCAGGGAAGGATGGCCACTGGGAGGACACTGGTTGTGGTTGGACAGTCATGTCTCCCCCACTGAAAGCCAGAGCCACCACCCAGCCACTTGCAAGCTCCCCTCTTTCATAGAAAAAATGGTGAACATTCTTATCTGACAAGATTTCAAGTTGCAAAGCACCACAAAACAGATGGTCTATCAAGTCCTGGCAGCAAACTGGCCTCATATCCACAGAACTTCTTTGCTACCAGAAGGTAATTCTGCAGCCTGAGGCACCCCCTGCACTCTTATCAGGTACACAAGGTGTCACATTTCCCCATCCCCACCTTCCTGGTGGTAAGTTACCTCGCTGAGGTCTGCAATGGTGAGGCTCATCCCAGCCAGCTGCTTCCAGACAGGCTCAGCCAGGTTGAGGCTCAGGGGACTCCCAGTCCGGATAGCAATGCCTAGTAACACACCTGCTCGTTCAAAGCACAGATGACAGGAGATACTTGAAATTGATGATGAACAGCTAGTTCAATCAACAACAGAGTAGAGACTAGCTCTACACTGTGGCTTTAGTGCCTTCTAAACCAGTGCTACACAAATTCATGGAGACTTAGATCCATCCTTTTTTCTTTTTTAATTTTTATTTATTTTTGAGAGAGAGAGAGAGAAAGGCAGAGAGAAAAGGGAACAGAGGATCTGAAGCAGGCTCTGTGCTGATAGCAGCAAGCCCAATGTGGGACTCGAACTCATGAACCATGAGATCGTGACCTGAGCCAAAGTCAGATGCTCAACCAACTGAACCACTAGGCACCCTGACTTAGGTCCATTCTTAAAACATTTTGTCCTATTCTAAATTCATGGTTTCCTTTTATTCCTATAGGAGAGTTTCTAACGCTCCTCTTCTTTCCACCAATAGGTATAAACCACACAGAGGCCAATCCCCCTTCCTTTCATGGCAAAACAAACAGCTGGAGTTTCTCAAGGAAGGTGGATGCAATGGCTGGAGAGGTATAGGCAGCAACAGGAGCACTGAGCATAAATACTTAATGCAACAGAAGGAAGGGACTGGCCACCTACCAAAATCCCCTCAGATCTGATTCCAAGTTTGAAATACATTTAAGCTGCAGAAACATGGAATTTCAGATCTTCTGAGTGCCAAAGACACTTTCTGGCCTTTAGCACCCAGCAACTGATGGCTGAATTCTGCATGTCCCTGCAGGTGCACACCTAAAACGCTAAAACCAAATATAGTACTCAAAATATTTGTTATTCCCAAGACACAGTAGACACTAAGCTAAACAGGCACACACAGTCACATCATGCCTATGTAAGTAGGCTCACCCAGAAAGCGGAACATGTTGGTGTGCACGGGCGCCCTAGCTGCCGGGCTGAACAGGTAGCAGTCACGGTTGGCACCTGACTCATCTCTACCATTGGGTGTCACGATCAGAAGGGGGGTGAGGCCATTCTGCAGCTCTTCACAGATCTCAGCTATGGACTCACTGTAGCCACCACCACAGTCATCCACAGATTCACCTTGAAGGAAAAGGGAGTCAGCAATTCATAGTCACCCCAGCAAAGCCCCACAGAGTGCAGCCAGCTGGGCTTCTCAGCTCTCCCTGCAATGCCCACTGCACTACTGCCTGTGTTCAGACTGCCAACCCTCAGGACCAAAGGTCTGCAGTGCATGCAAGTTCTTACCCACAAACTTGACTTTCCAGACACGGTGGGGGAGGAGGAGGCTGTCAGGACTAAATGAGCTCATCTTAGCACACATCTGCCCAAAGACAGACTTGGTCCCATCGGGGCCAGCTAGGCCACCTTTACTCCTTGAACGTTTGACCTAGAGAGGAGAAAGAAAGAAATATGAAACAGCTGCAGTAGTGGAAAGGACACAGCTTCTATCTTCCACAGCAAATCAGCCCTGTGTCAACAATTAACCCTACAAGCCACTTAGCTCTCTTGTTACCCTTTTCTCCTCTGCCCTGGTCACCAGCTAGCACTTTGCTGCTAGACCTAAAGACCTGTCATGAATGGAGCCCACAGACAGCAGCACTCAGATGCTGTTGTGATCACCCAACAAAACAAAGCAAAACCCACAGAACACATCTGTACAAGGTGGAAGAGCTTCTAGATGAAGCCATACCTCATTTTCTCTCTGACTTTTCCTTCTCCCATAAGGGACATCATGTTCCTAACTTCCTGCACACAAATCCTCGGAGGACCTCAAAGACCATCACACTCCTTTCCCCTCACTCAACACAGGTTTACCTACTCAGGCCTCATGCACAGGATGCCAGCTGTGCCAACAGAAGCTCTGCTATAATCATGGGAGTCATGGCCTCTGGTCACCCAAATGCCTACAGCACATTGCCACAGCACAGCACTCCTCAGGACTGGTAGTGTCTAAGTAAACATTCCCTCAAGAAATCACAAACCTCAATGGCCATTCACACAGGTTAGCTGCACCCAATGTGGTTAGTAACTACAATCTAACTCATCCACACATTTCATAACTTAACCATGGCCAACTACTTTGCTACTCTGCCTTGGCCTCCGTGAGTAAGATGCCAAGAGCTCTAAAAGCAGCTCTCCCTAGCAGACTATCAGCACTCAGATTCAAACCAAATGGCTGAGCCCAAACCTGGAGGCACTATCTCAGCAGAACAGAACACTCCATTCCTCCCTTACTCACCTGCACATATCTTACTCCAATCCTTGGGTCACTGCATCTCCCCCAATCACTTTTCCTATCTGTATTTCTCATCCTAATCTAAGATATTCAAACAGATCAGACCAAGAGCCCTTAAGGCCCTCACCTGTTATGGACTCAGTAACCCTATAGCTTTGTAGGCTATGCTGTGCTTCAGAATCACCTGAGAAGTTCAGTCTGAAATAACTGCAAAATTAAAGTTAAGGAAAAAATGGTCATGAAAATGCACTTTTCTGTTGCCTCCTTCGGCTAAACTCTTACAATCCTTAACTTGGTGAGTTCTAAAGTGACTTTAAATAACTAATTCTCACTCACAAATAACTATAAACAAGACTTACAAATAATGACACTAATGATAACAGACTCCTAAAGAATGAAATTTTCTGTATGCCACACATTTGGTTCTATGTTCACCAATGTGATTTTATTTAAACCTCACAGCAGTTCTTTAAGGTACCCAATATCCCTGATGGAAATGGAGCTACTATAAAAAGGAAGAGGACTGTGTCTGTTTGTAAGGAACAAGACACAGACATAGCTTCCCACTGTGAATGTCACATCATCTCCTTTTATAATACCAGTTACCAGACACCGATGCTCTTGGCTCCTATGAAGGAAATGGCTATGAGAAGACAGCTATGACTCTGCATGGAGGCACCTATGTACCTGTGGCTACTTCTGGACAGTAGAAATATAGGTCATTTTAATTGCCTTTAATCTGAATTTTCTAAATATTCAGAAATGAATGTGCAGGGGCGCCTGGGGGGCTTAGTCGGTTAAGCGTCCGAGTTTCGCTTAGGTCATGATCTTGCGGTTCGTGGGTTCGAGCCCCGCGTCGGGCTCTGTGCTGACTGCCAGCTCAGAGCCTGGAGCCTGCTTCAGATTCTGTGTCTCCCTCTCTCTCTGACCCTGCCCTGCTCACGCTGTCTCTCTCTCTCTCTCTCTCTCTCCTAGAAACAAATAAAACATTAAAAAAAATTTAAAAAAAAAAAAGAAAATGTGACTATTTTCTAAGAATACAGTGAGAATATACATCTAGGTAAAGAAATATTTTCTCTGAGAAAAATGACACTGAGTCTTTTCACACATTGTATATCTTTCAAAGTACTGTAAAATGTCNTCTCTCTCTCTCTCTCCCCTAAAAATAAATAAAACATTAAAAAAAATTTAAAAAAAAAGGAATGTGCATTAATTCTGTAATAAATTTTAAATTAAAAATTTTTATGTACACTGATTTTCAGATTCTATTATAAAACTAAATCAAATTCTAACAAAGAAAATCCTCCAGGAACATGTCTATGTTTTAGTGTCTCTAGAACACTCTGCACAGACAGTATGAGAATATCTATGATAGCATCCCCATGGGAGGAGGATGAAGCCAGCAGCATCCTGTGGTCACCAGATGGCTGATACCACCTTTCTGGATCAACTGGTATCTGGAGTTCAACTTGGATACATAGAATACCTCTCACTCTCATCCTGTACTCTTTTTTTGATAAGAAAAACAATTCTATGTCCATCTTTGTGGAAGATCTTTCCAGCTTCAGGAATGAAGTATGAACTCTGAACTGAAAAGGACCTGGCTCTGGTACCAGAGGGCTACTGGGTATAACTGGAGTAGCCATGGCATGCTGCATTGAAAGTTGTTTTTGTGCCTTTCAAAAATGCTAATATTAATTTGTCCTTTATCCATTCTGTTTTTTTCAAACGTGTACTGAACATTTTCATAACATAAGGCATTGTGCTAGAATATAAAGACTTGAAGGAAAGAGGCATCCAAACATGATGAGTGCAAAATCTGAGATAAGAGAAAGACAGAACAGGCACATCTAACTTAGGATCCAGATTAGCAAGGTTCAATGATGCCAAAAGCCCTAGATTTGAATACCTGTATCAGGCCACTGACCTTGATCAGGTACCTATATGTGGCTAGGGCAAGTATACGATCTAGGAATGCCCACAATCTGTTAGGTGAGCTTTCCTCACTTATGAACTTTAGTATTTAAGACTTAATAATGTAGAGCAAACCAAAATGATCCTCCAAGGTGGGGAAATAAAACCTTTTTCATGAACCTTATTAAATAGCCCATTTGTTTGCAGAGTAGGCCGGCTGACCTCCAACTTAGCATTAAACAGTTTGACGTCATTGAAGGAACCACTTCCATCAGTATGGTCACATGTGTTCTCCAACAAATGATAAGAGTTTGTGTCTTAATTCGAAATGCCCCCAAGTACAACTCTGGAGAAATGTCTAGTCATATAACCAACAGCAGGGTAGAAATCATGTGTTAATGTAAAGGAACAAAGAATTTGTTCTTCATAACTCTCTGTTTCTGTTCCAAGAGGTGGGGCCCACTTCATTTGCATATTAAATGTCAAGTAGTGCACAAAATCATAATCAGTACTGGAGCGCCTCTGCTTTTTAGTCAATTTTTTAAATTGTAAGCTTATTTATACTTGGCAGCAGTATTAATTCAGAGATGGTCTACTTTTCATGAACCTTATTAAATAGCCCATTTGTTTGCAGAGTAGGCTGACTGACCTCCAGCTTAGCATGGAACCACTTCCATCAGTATGGACCATGGTACTTCATTATTAGAGAATACTATTAGCGATTCTGGTCTATTGAATGGGCAAAAGAAAGCTATCAGACCCAAGAAGGGTGTGAGACTAGTGGGAATGGGAACTGTCCCCATATACAATTTGATGCATGGAGGGCTTCTGACCTGTCCTGTTTTTCAGAACCTAACCCAAGGAGGGCAACTGAAGACATGCTTGTGGTTGAGGCTGTGCTGAGCAGCACAGCTGTATCCCAGAAATGTGGGCACGGCTTTCCAGACCCCTGCACAGAAAAACCAAGAGAACATGGGGTAGCTAGTCAGCAAAAATCATCTCGCAGTCCCACTGTATGGCAAGGAGAGGTGCTTACAATGTTTTTAGGGGGGAAAAATATCAAGTTACAAAAGAGAGGCACCCAGTTTCAGTTATAACAAACATACAAACACACCTCTAAACGTCAGCAGTAGTTATCACCATGTGGTGGAAATAGGGTTTTTTTTACTTTTCCCTCTTTGCTTATCTGTATGCATGCTTCCAGATTATATGAAATAAGTCCTTCTTACTTCTGTTAGAAAGAAAACAATTTACATTCCCAAGTAAAAGCCTCAGTACCACAGGACACCACAGACAGATGATGCCTTGCTCTCTAATGCAAGGGCACAAGAGAAAGTTTGCTGCTCGCCCAGGCTGTGGAGCCATGACTCCCAACCACAAAACCATCCCATTTGACAAATGTCAAACTCAGAACAATTTCCACTTGTTACCTGAATACGGTTCAACTCTACCACAGGTCCATGCTGGCGATCTCGCACCATAGTTGCTTGTACTACTTTACGGAAAGCTGCTTCCTAAAGTATGACAGATAGACAAAATTTAGAATCTGACATAGTGAATATTATTACCCATAGATAAATCATGTCATAGTTTGTTTTAAATATTCTTTCTTAAAAGTCAAATTTTCTTAAGAACAGTAACTACAAACTCTCTGTTTCAAATTGTGATGTAGTATCAGAGGCACAGCCTGGAACCCATGCACAAACCTATGCAAGAGGCCCACTGGTGCTGTCTGCCTTCCATCTGGAGGCAAGAGGAGCCCACCATGCTCTGGGCACAGAGTGGGGAGGGGAAGAGTCTGGCACACATCTGCTCTGACTAGGACTCAGGCCTGGCCCTGAGGATTGACTAGAAAAAACCAAGGTCTCACAGACAGACCAGAAGTCCACTACTGGCAGGATTGACATTAAACACTATGCCTCAGTGTCATTGTTGCGACAAAACCACAAAACAGCAGCAGGGCCAGGGAGCCCTATATGTTAATCCAGCCTTGGGTTGAGAATGGGAGACCAGTGAAGGAGGAAACATATAGGTGCTATACACTGACAGAAACCTGGAATACCCAGGGCAAGACAGCAAGAAAAGAGAATGGGGTCCAATGACACCCAGGTATAGTAGGCCTGCCATACTCATATGGACCAGGGCACAGGCAGCAGCAGTGAGGAAGTCTCCTAGTAGGGAAGGAGACTCAAGAGACACAAACAAGATAGGATCAATGGGAGTTCCAGGTTTCTGCCAAGGGGATGCCTCTGCCCTTGTCCATAGACAGCATGGTTGGGGGAGCACAGGGTACCTACAACAGGATCTACGTCCCTCTCCCAGGTCAGAACTCCAACCTCTGAAAGTAGGAAGGGCAAGAGCCCTAAGCAGCCCAAGGATGTGGCCTCAGAGGTAGAGAAAGTCAAGTAAGAGTGTCATAGAGGCAACAGCCCACAGAGGCAGATCTATCACACCTCACAGAGGTGCACCCAACACCACAAAGGGACTTGCACAGGGCACCCTATGCCACACAGGGGCTTGCAGAGGTGCACCCATCACCATGCACCCTTGTACAACACCTAACAGCTACTTTTGTCCTCCATCCTGCCTAACCTCTTCTTTCCTGACTGCTCTGCCCAGAGCCAAGGGCAGCTCTTCCTTCACAGGAACATGCATTTCTCTTCTCTGAATGGCCTGATCCAGCATGGCTCTCCTATGATGCTTTCTCTTCTGTGCTCTGAATTGCATACTGGTAATAACACTCTATGGTCACCAACAATATCCATTCCCCAAATTTTCCAGCAGATGTGATCCTTTCTTACCCAGGACCAAAATAAAGGCTGATTACACATTCTCTGCCACTGCGGTTGCCTGTCAGTCTCCTTCAGTGCTCCTGCTCTCTTGCCCCTATGCTCATAGCCTGTAGAACACTCATGTAGTCCATGTGAGACACCTCCTGCCTCTCACTGGGTTGTCTCCCTATGAGAAAAGGCTTTTTCCTAGCTGCCTATTATCATCTTCACTCTGACAGATTAAAAAAAATGGTAAAAGGGATCAAATTTGCTACTTTTTATTATTAAAAATAATTGAAGTTTCATGTCAATGTTACCTATGTTCAACTTTGTCCTCTTCCCCTCATCAGAGAGATCTTACCATTAGTACAATCCTTATCAATGTCCACTTGTCTCTAAGCCACACATGAAAATAAAATGTGTGGACCATTCCACTCCAGTTAAGTGCAAACAAAGCCATTCTTAAAACAAATAAATCTGCTTGGATAGGACTCCAAATAATCTAAATTTGATTATTGTAAAAAAAAAAAAAAAAAAGACTATAAGATTTGATAACAAAATAAGTCACAAAATAGGTTTCAGAATTATAGACTCTTCAGAATTAGGAATCCTCAATCTGACCTCTATGCTTTTTTTCTACACAAATATTCCCCTTACTACTCAATGATTCTTTCAGAACATCCTGACAACCTACTTGCCAGAAACTTGATGATGTCCAGTAATGGGAAACCCTTAACACCTGAATCAGGCATCCTATTTCTAAAAAGCTCAAATTATTACAAATGTAAATGGGTCAAAATATGTCCAGTAATTTTTAGATGCCCTCATTCATGATTCTATTCACAGCTTGTTAAATTATCCTTTGACTAGGAATCTCTACATATCCTGGTATTGACTTTCCATCTAAATGATGTATAATATCTGGCACCCTCTGCTGGACATCCCTGGGGAAAAAATTATTTCATTTATCCTTCTTGCTGCCAGTGGAGATTTAACATAATGCCTCATGGCTAGGCAAGCAGATAACATGGCCAAGAAAGAGGCTTAGTTTTGCAAACCATGCCAGGTAGGAAGCACAGATTACAACACAGCAATGATGCACCACACTATTAATTTTTAATGTAAGCTCCAAAAGAGAAGAAATTTTTGTCTCCTTTTCACTGATACATTCTGGGCACCAAGAACAGAGACTGGCATATAGCAGGTGCTCAACAATGAATATCTGCTGAATAAACTGTATCCTGTATATTCCCAGTTTGGGAATTTTTGTTGGATTAAAATTTACTGTAAATACCAGTTTTGCCTATTGCAAAGATTGCTATAAGAGTACCTTTCCCTGGGATATCAGAATCCCTCGTAGAGTGTCAAACCCCACAGAAGGCCCATGTCCAGTTTCATCAAGGGAGCCCTCCAGGTCAAACATGGGGATACAGGGGCAGAAGAGCTCTGAGATGTGATGTAGAAGCAGCAGCCGGTTCCGCAGGGCTATTATAGGGATTTCTTGCAAGTGATTGTATTCCATGGGAACCTGAAACATTGAAACTGCATTAAATCAACTTAGGTGTCAAATGTACAGATAAGTCATGGTTTGTAGATAAATTATGAAAATATTTTTTTAAAAAACAAGGAATCACTGGGACTTCTGAGTGTGGTGTGAAAAACTTCATTTTTTTAAATTTTTTAAAAAATTTATTTCTGAGAGAGAGATACAGTGTGAGTAGGAGAAGGTCAGAAAGAAAGGGAGACACAGAATCTGAAACAGGCTCCAGGCTCTGAGCTGGATGTCAGCACAGAGCCTGACGCGGGGCTCGAACCCATGAACCGTGAGATCACGACCTGAGCTGAAGTCAGACGCCTAACCGACTGAGCAACCTAGGCACCCCAAAACTTCACTGTTTTTAGACTGCTTGAGCCAAGTAATGTAAACCAAGGAAAATGCTAAAAAAATTAGTCTATAGAAATACATTTACTAAGGAAAGCATGCAGCCTGTACTATCAGAATGGTTTTATATAATATAGTTTATAAGATTGAGAATGAAGGTGACACCTGGATATATGGGGAATGTTGGTTAATATTAACCTGAATTCTTTTCAGTGGAACACCTGTGTAAATACATAATGGAAAATGAAATGTGAGTGTGGCTTACATGCATAATTCAATATACAGATAGTAACTCTGTCACTACTTGTACACCTCCTAGCTCAACGAGTACAGACCTGTGTAGGGAGCTTCCCAGCGCTGGCAGGCTTGCTGGTCGACCAGGCAAGGGTGTGTGCTGAGCCACAGGCCACACGGTTGACCTTCTTACCCTGAAGGGCAGCTACCAACCGAGGCCTCTGGATGGCATTTGTGGTTCCATCTCCCAGTTGTCCCTCATCATTGTCACCCCACGTATAAACTTCACCTAAATGAAGTAAATTTAGAACAAGAACTTGTATACTAGAACCAGTGAATGCACAACCTCCACCATCTTCCCATCACCATCATCTCTCCCTTCAACTGGTGTTGGTGGTTAGCTGTCTGAATATCAACTTCATGTGTGACCTAGATTTCTCTAATCACAGCATCCAAAAAGGGAGCACACTTCTCAGAACTCTTGAGAGACCCTGCTGGCCAACATGCCTTTTCTAGTAAGAGGCACAAGACTCTGGGCTTAAAAATACAAGAGCATTTGGTCACAGGACTCTGCACATAATGGCATCAGTTCTTTATCAGAGCAAGTAAGAGTAAAAACAGATGTTAAAATATTCCTAACTACCCAAATTAATTTTTTATGTTACATGGAGAGAAAAAATCAGTTAAAAAAGAAAAAAACACAACCTGTTTTTAAAGGAACACATAGGTCTTCCTATAGTTATTCATATCCCAAACATGAGATTCATCACAATGAGAATCATGTTTTTCAGTGTACCATACGAGATCTCAACCATGAAACATCACCAGAAAACTATTCTAAAGTTAAGGTCATTTGGTGACTAAAACAGAAATGAGGTTGGTTTTCTAGAGATTAGCTTTGTCATATCCACAAAGACTCCTTAGGGAGCCATGCAGCTATAATTAGTACTCTGTAAAGTGTAATGCCTACATGACCAAGGGCAGTGTGCTTGTTGTCCTGGTCCCTTCCCACCCTAAATAATTTAGTCCTAAAGCCACTAGGTCAGTGTCACAACACAAGTAAGGAGAGGAGGACTTCTCTGCAGAGGTACAACTGGATGCAGAGAATCAGAGTCCATATGTGACAAAAACTTCCATACAGAGGGTAGCTCAGTGTGGGGATTTGGCCCAAGCAGAGTGGCCTGGCCCATGTGTGCAGGTGGCCCAGAGGAGAAAGTCACAGCCTGAGTCAGGTGAGGATCCATGCAGGGGAGAGGGCTAAGGTAATGATGGGACACAAGACACATGCAGGCAGAGTGAGTGGATCACTACATTAGGGATAATGAAATCCAGACTTCTCACCAAAAGAGAAAGGAGTTGTAAGTGTGGAAAGAAAGAAAACTAGAATGAACCCTGTTGGTACAGAACTAGAAGCTGGGCTCCTGGTGTGAATGTGTGGTATACAATATACATATATAGATACAAAAATGAACACAGACACAAATTTCTATATTATTTACATATATATTCTCTGGCTCTGTCCACCAGAGGGCCTGGGAATAGTGACATCCCAAAAGTAATAAGCACATCTATCGACCTGATCTTGTCTTGTAAACATCATTCTCCTTTAAAGACACCAAGGCTCTTTAGGGAAATGGTCACTGCTAGGCTTGGACCATGGGGAGTCAAGAAGACATGGTGTCTTATTGTGCCAGAAAGGAAGGAAGTACTCAGTTAATGATGGGCACACATAGGAAATAAAGCTAGCCTAATAGGGCCAATTTCAGTTGCAAAAATTAGTAACAGTAACAGATTACCCACAATCCATTGAATAAATTAGGAAACGATAAGTCCCATAAAGATGTAAATTAAAAACAAAAATCAAATATTTGATGAGAATAAAATATAAAATGAGATAAGGGATATTTAAATAGCTTCAAATACCCTCCCAAATACTTATTAGTTTCAAAAGATATTCACAATGGAAAAGCCTGGCAGCCACCACCTTAACCAAGTGACTGACATTAACATCACTGGGACAAAAAGAAATTGTGTGTCACCTGATGAATTTAGAATGAATTAAGAACATAGCTTGAATAAGATCAAAGATGTGCAACCTTAAACTACTGAGGAGATATCAGACAAACTCAGATTGAGGGATGTTCTACAAAATAAACAGTCTGTAATATTTTGAAAGTGTCACAGTCCAAAAAACTCAGGAAGACTGAAGAAGTGTCAAAAATGACACTCAGGGACAACTGAGGATTGTCTCAGAGAAGACAAGACATTAACATGACAGCTAAATATAACCTGTGCTGTAACATGAATGGGAGTGAAGATTAGGTGGAGTAATAACCAGTGTGAATTTCCCAAATGAATTTAGTAGGGATTGTTTAGCAGTGTTCCTATTTGAAAAATATACACTCAAATGTTCAGGGTAATGGAGCATCAGGGCAGCACCTCTTACATGGATCAAAAAAAAAGTTCTTTGTACTGTACTTCCAACTGTTCTCTGTGTGATATGCTTCAAAAATTTAAAGAATTAAAGCAAAAAAAAATGTATTGTAAGTTCTTGTTTAAGAACTATAATGCCAGTCCCACGATAAGCCATATAAAATTGCTTATTCATATATGAAACTCTTTGCATCAATGAAACATAAAGGGTACATGTTCATATAATTTATCAAAGGCTTTAAAAGGGGGGGACAATGGCTGTTTTAATGAAAGATGGCACACTAGTTTTCTATTACTGCCATAACAAATTATCACAACTTACTGGCTTGAACAGTTGCTTCAGTTCTGTAGGTCAGAAGACCAACATGAGTCTGACTAAGCTAAAGTGTAGATATCAGCAGGCTGCATCCTTTCTGGATGCTCTAGGGGAGAACCCATTTCTTTGTTCATTCAGGCTGTTGGAAGAATTCAGTTCTTGGGAGGACCAATGTCTTGTTTCCTTGTGGGCTGTCAGCTGATGGCTGATCTTAACTTCCCAAGGCCACCCATATTCTCTGGCCCCTTTCCTCCCTCTTCACAGCCAACAATGGTGGATCAACACCCTTTCACACTTTGAAAAATCTCTCCTGCCTCTTTGTCACATCTGACTGACTCTTTGGCCTCCTTTTACGTTGTGAAGGGTCTATGTAATTACACTAGCCCACCTAATAATCTAGAATAATTTCCGTATTGTAAAGTCAGCTAATTATCAACTTTAATTCTATCTATAAAGTCCCTTTTGCCATTGTGCTGGGGTCCCCAAGACCACCTTCAGGTTTGTTGATTCACTGGGTGAATGCCCAGGCCTCAGCATACAGTCATACTCAGCTATGATTATAGTGAAAGAACATGAAATAAAATCAGCAAAGGGAAAAGGCACATGGGGTAAAGTCCAGAGGAAACCAGATGCAAGCTTCCAAGGACCCTATACCAGTGGAGTTACACAGCACAAGTTTAATTCCTCTAGCAAAGAGCTGTGACAAGACATATAAAATGCCTTCTACCAGGGAAACTCATTAGAGCCCCTAGTTTTCGCTAGGGCTGTCACATGGGCACCGCCACCTGGCACATACCCACATTTCAGGAAACAGGTTTCAGCAGAGACCACACTGTGCAGTTTAGGCACAGCAAGGTCTCTTGTCAATTAAGGAAGGGAAGGAGCCCTCCCAAAATTCATTTCCCAGAGGCCAGCTAAGGTGCACCTTGCAAGCAGCCCTTCCTAAGGACAACAGTATTAGGTATGCTCTGTTCACTCTTTTCTGCAGCCATGAAATAGAACATATTCAGAGGTGTTAACACCAGGCCCTGCTCACCACAGAAAATTCTCAGATATTATATATAAATATAAAAATATATATGTATATATATTTATATAAATGTATACATTATCCCTGAGCAGACCTCTTAGATTTAAAGGCCTCTGTGCTGCAACACTGGGTCTCCCCACCTACCGTCCTCAGTGCAGCACACACAGTGCAGGGAGCCAGTGGCAATGGCAATGACTTTCTTCCCCTGCAACCCTTGGACCTGCCGAGGTCTTCTAACATGGTCATCAGATCCATGGCCCAGCCTGTGATAGTCACCTTTGCCCCTGCACAAAAGAAAACATCGAATTATGAGTGCGAGGCCCTGTTGTCCTGTCCCAACCTCCTGGCATAAGCTCCATACTTCAGGACACAAATCATACCCTGCTATAGAAGTTACATCTCAGTCTATGAGATGTCAGTTACTATAACTTCAAATTAACAAACTGGTTTTCTGCAATCAAAAAAACAGAATCTTGCGTACCATGTATAAACAGCACCAGATTTGGTAAGGGCGACAGAAAACTGGGATCCACATTCCACTTTAATCACTCCAAGGCCTGTAAGAGAATCAATCTAGAAGGGAAAAAGGTTCAATCAGGCTGAATCAAGGTTTTTGCTGACTGCTGCAACCACAGAGACTGAACTAAGTCTAATAAAGGACTGTGAAAATCCTTATGCAGGTCAAACATTTCACACATCTTAAAGTCCTACTTAACCTCTTAACCAAGTAAGTATTCTCAGGAGGAGCAAGAATGGCTGGCTCTGAAGGCATAACTGCTGACACTGGGCCACGAGCCCATGCTACTGCACAATGAGACTCAGTGTATGTCACTAAAAATGGACATGCCACAGTTGAAGCTCTGTGATCACTTCCCCCCAGAATCTATTCTTCCAACTCTATTTATCTTTGTGGTGTAGAGGCTCCATTCTCCAGTAAGCCCTGCAATTCTCCTCTGTCCTCTAACCCTCTCAGATGCCATAGGCCCACACGAGAGGAGCAGCAAGAAACGGGGAGGAGGATTGGCAAAGAGGTCCAGGTTCTGGTCTTTAGACAAACCCTATCCATCTATCCAGGTTCATCAAATTAAACATGACGTTGGTCAGGCCAGTATGAGAACTCACTTCCACCCCTGTACACTTGGGGCTCCAGGTCCTTCACAACCAACACCCAGAAGTCTCCCTGGGGCTCATTAACCTAGTCATCACTTTTCCTCACTCAGCCATCTATGCTCCTTGTTACCTGTGACTGTTCTTAGACTTAAGTTATTATTATTTGATTTTAAATTTAAACTAACTAAAACAGTTATCTCCGTTCTCTCCTCACCCCCACCTCTGTCACAATCATATCAAGACTGTGGAGGTTATTACCTCCATCCCTCCAATGCCCAACATCCTAATCCCTGAAGGTGCAAAGCCTATGTCTAAAGCTTTCCTAAGCATAAGAAAGTCCACAACACACACTTTTTTCATAAATTTGGAAACCTTAAGTAACTTGTAATGTGGTTAAAATACTGTATACATGCAAGAGAAAAAGAATAAGAAATTATAAGAATGAAGAGGAAACCCTGAGCTTCCAGTTTTCCAGCAGAGTGTCCACCAGCACACAGGGGTATCTCCAGGCACATGGCCACTAGGCTTTGGTTCTAGGCAGTGCCTGCCAAAACCACTCTCTGCAGTGGTGAAAATGTGCTGTGTCCATACTGCCCAATATGGAAGCCACCAGGCACATAGACTGAGCACATGAAATGCAGCCAGTGTGAGCAAGGAAGTGAATTTTAATTTCACTTACTCTTGAGTTAAATTTAAATTTAAATAGCCATGTGTGGCCAACAGCTCCCGTACTGGGCTGCGCAGCTCTTGAAGAAAAGCTATGCAGTTTTGGCTAGGCTCTTGTCTCACCTGAGAGGGCCCCTAGTAGAATGCTGCGCCCCCACCCTCCCCGAGCTGCCTGTGCATCATAAGGGCCTCTATTCCACACATGCAGTCCCAGATCCCCAACAAGACTGAACACCAAGCAGAAAACAGTTTCTAGTTTTCTTTTCACAGCACACACACTCCCAAATCCACAGCAAAGCACCTCAGCAAAATGGATCTGGTATATTCACATACTGCAGGCAGCACAGCAGTTAGCACATGATCTAAACACATCAATGAACTTAATCTCTGCCAACTACCCATTCACAAGGGCAAGACAGTCCTAGAAAGTTAAGAAATTGCTCATAGTCATGCAGGTCACATGGAGAAAAGCAATCTGACCCCCAGCCCAGGCCTATAGCCTCTTCTCTTAGTTTATCACAGAATGTCTATTTAACACAGCTTCTGGCTAAGCCAGCAGCAACCCTTTCAGCAAGTACTATTACAGTCATAGCTACAGAACTCTGTAAATTGAAAACGCCATGAACAATTTGTTATCCTTTTCTTCAGACAGGTCTTTATACTACATAAAACCACAGGTCTCACTAACTTATATAAATTTCCCAAGACAGAGGCGCCTGGGTGGCTCAGTTGGTTAAGCATCCGACTTCGGCTCAGGTCACGATCTCATGGTTTGTGGGTTTGAGCCCCGCATCGGACTCTGTGCTGACAGCTAGCTCAGAGCCTGGAACCTGCTTCAGATTCCATGTCTTCTTCTCTCTCTGACCCTGCCCTGCTCACACTCTCTCTCTCTCTCTCTCTCAGAAATAAATAAAACATTAAAAATAAATAAATAAATTTCCCAAGACAACACAAATAGCACTTAATAGATCTTAATACTTTGGGGACTTTCACTTTTTACTCAACTACCCATTATATTTTCTGCGAAGAAGGTAAAGATGGGGTTAAAAGACTCCTGAGAAACATGCAGAGGGGGATAGGGTGGTGAATCTAGGAGGGTCTGAGGAGGGAGGGGCCTCTAAGAGCTCCACAAAGACCTGGAACCCTCGAGTCCCAGGATCATTGGGAAAGGTGCCTTTCTCCCACTGTGCAGACATAAATACCTTCATGGGTACTTTACAACCATCACTGCCTCCTCTGCCAAGCTTGCCGTAGTCCCCATCCCCCCAGGACCAGACAGTGTCGTCATCAGTGAGGCAGAGTGTCTGGGCATCTCCACTACCACAAGCAACATCAACCACACGGTGGCCCTGCAATGCTTCCACCTTCAAAGAAAAAATATCAAGGTTATACAATCACAGTAGGTCTTAAGGTCTAAGCTTTAAAATACTGCAATGCTCTTGGGTTGCGGGGTGGGGAAGGGTTCGGGGGGGGGAGCGTTACTCTTTTAAGCTTTTACAAAGAATGTGTGATTTTAATAATCATGTAAGATAAGACTAAAACACCTTCATCTCTTTGAACCAAGTCAATCTAAACTATAGGAGGTAGGTATCAGTGTCCCCAATGAGCCAGTCCTACCACACCAGGAAGTCTTATTCATTGCCTCACCCAAAATACAGTGGGCCTTCTAGAAGCCAAAGCATTTAGCTAAATGTCAGGTAATATTTATTTATACATATTTATATGTGTAAAATATAATAAAATATAAATATAAAGAGATTTCAAATACTATCCTGTTTAAATGACACATGGAATATAAACCTATTTGTAAATAATGAGACTAAAACCATCAACTCTAAAACTAAAAAGAAAACTAGAACAGGAAATACTTTTGACTTTTAAAAATAAAAATGGCATAATGACAATGATAAGCAGCCTCCCTACCACCTTCAACAGCGAAGGTGGGAGGAGGCACCCCAGGCCTCTGAGCCACCTTCTCAAAGTGCCTTCTCACCAGCTTTGGCTTTAACTGGTCCTCACTGTCACTGTGCCCCAGGCGGCCATACCGGCCTTTGCCCCATGTGTAGAGGTCCCCTGCTGCAGTGACGCAGGCACTGTGGGCTCCACCGGCAGCAACATCAACTACTTCAATTCCTCTCAGAGACTCAATGACGCGGGGGCGGTCACATGGACTGCAAAAAAGGTCATCAAATATAACTGAAATAGTTTTATTCTTAAATATTTTAAAAATATTAAATACTAGGCTTTTGGTTTGTTGTATACTTAATGTACACCTATCAAATCAATTGTTTTTTATGTTTATTTTCTAAATTATTTATCAGTTAGCATATAGTGCAATAATGATTTCAGAAATAGATTCAAGTGACTCATCCCCTATGTATAACATCCAGTGCTCATCCCAATAAGTGTCCTCCTTAATGCCTCTTACCCATTTAGCCCATCCCCCCACTCCCACAACCCCTCCAGCAACCCTCAGTTTGTTCTCTGTATTTAAGAGTTTCTTAAATATTTTTATACTATTTTTGTTTCCCTCCCTCACGTTCATCTGCTTTAGATCTTAAACTCCACATGAGTGAAATCATATATTTGTCTTTCTCTGATTTCGTTTAGCATAATACATTTTAGTTCCACCCATATTGTTGCAAATGGCAAGATTTCATTCTTTTTGATTGCCAACACACACACACACACACACACACACGCACACGCACATACACACACACACACACACACACACACACACACACATCTTCTTTATCCATTCATCTGTCAATGGACATTTTTGGGCTCTTTCCATACTGTGGCTATTGTTGTCAAATCAATTCTGTTAATTAAGAAGAATCATTCAGACCTGAACTCAAAAGTTCATAATTTCCTAAATGTTTTCCTTTACACCAGTTGCCCTAAGGCCACAGATCAGGAGACTTGCTAAATCAGAGGCCAGGAGACTAGTGCTCGAATGTGGGTCAAGTCTGGCCCATGATTGTTTTTGAAAGGCCAAAGAACCTAGAATGAATTTTAAATTTTTAAAGGGTTGTTAAAAAAAATTCAAAGAAGCATATATTACAAAGACTATATGTGACTGACCTAAGTTGCCCACCCTTGCTATAAATCAACATTTCATTTAAAGAGTTTTACCATATGAATGTCAACTAGCCTACAATGTGCCAAGCATTGACAACAAGTTGTTTTCTTATTACTAAGTTTTAAAAGTTCCTTATAATACTTTTGAAAGTAGGACTTAAGCCAGGTGTATCAATGCAAATAATGCTTTCCCAGTCTGTAGCATGTCTTTTCAATCCGTCTTTCAAACACCTGAAGTTCACATTTTTATGAAGTCCAGTTTATCCTATTTTTCTTTTTTTTTAACAAATAGTTTATTGTCAAGTTGGTTTCCATATAACACCCAGTGCTCATCCCCACAAGTGCCCTCCTCCATGCACATCTCCCCCCGCCCCCCCACACCCATCAGTCCTTAGTTTGTTCTCAGCATTCAAGAGTCTCTCATGGTTTGCCTTTCTCCCTCTCCCCCACTATTTCCCCCCTTCATCTCCCCCTTGGTCCTCCATTAAGTTCCTCCTCATCCTCCTATACGTGCAAACATATGGTATATGTCCTTCTCTGCCTGAATTATTTCGCTCAGCATAATACCCTCAAGGTCCATCCATGTTGCTACACATGGCCAGATTTCATTATTTCTCATTGCCATGTAGTATTCCATCGTACAGATAAACCACATCTTTTTGATCCATTCGTCCATTGATGGACACTTAGGCTCTTTCCATGTTTTGGCTATTGTGGAGAGTGCTGCTATGAACATTGGGGTACATGTGCCCCTATGCATCAGCACTCCTGTATCCCTTGGGTAAATTCCTAGCAGTCCTATTGCTGGGTCATAGGGAAGTTTTATTGTTAACTTTTTGAGGAACCTCCACACTGTTTTCCAGAGGGGCTGTACCAGTTTACATTCCCACCAACATAGTGTAGTAGGGTGCCCATTTCTCCACATCCTTGCCAGCATCTTAAGTTCTCTGATTTGCTCCTTTTAGACACTCTGACTGGCATGAGGTGGTATCTCAGTGTGGTTTGTGTATTTCCCTGATGAGAAGGGATGCTGAGCATCGTTTCATGTGTCTGTTGGCCATCTCAGTTTATCCTATTTTTCTTTACTGGATCATGGTTTTGGAGTTCTCTCTAAAACTCTGACCTAATTTGTCTGACCTAAAGTCACAAAGGTTTTCTCTCATGTTTTCTTCTGTAAGTTTTTGGATTTAGGTTTCATATTTATGACTATGATTCATTTTGAGTTAATTCTGGATACAGTGTAAGTTAAGAAGTTCACTGCTTGGTATATGGTTATCCAATTGCTCAAAACCACTTGTTGAAAAAGCTCTGTTCGCCAATAAACTGTCTGCACTTTTGTAAACTGTGCAATGGAAATTATAAGGGAGAAATTAAATTTCATTTTTTCTACACTCATTATTCAGTATTTGTGGTACATTTTGAGACTCTCTTCTGTTCCACTGATAAATTTCTCTTTACAATAATACTACTCTTTTGATTACTGTAGCTTTAAAATGAGGTTTGAAGTAAGGTAGTGTCAGTCTTCCAACTTTGCTCCTGATTTTCAAAGCTGCTTTGATTATTTTAGGTACTCTGTATTTCTGTGTGAATTTTACAATCATCTTGTCAATTTCTACAGAAATTTTGTTTGGTAAGGGGTTGAATCTATAGAGGTTAACTTGAGGAAAATTAAAAAATGAGTCTTCTAATCCATGAACACAGTATACTTGTTAATGGATTTTAGGTCTTCTAAAATCTCTCCCAGCAATATTTTATAGTTTTCTCTCTGTAAGTCATCCATGGGTTTTTTGGTCAAATTTATCCCTTACTACTTCAATTGTGGGGGGAGAGTAATATAAATGGTATTTTTAAATTTCAACTTCTGATTACACTGCATATGTATAAAGACAAACAATTGCCTTTTATTGCTTGATCTACCCTGTAACACTGCTAACCTCACTTATTGATTCTAGTAACTTTTTCGTAGGTTCCATAGATTTTCTATATAAACAATTATACTATGTGTAAAGAGCAGCTTTAAATCTCTTTCCCATTTGAATGCCTTTTATATCTTTATACTGTTGAACTGCACTTGACAATCTTGAAGTACAATGCTGAATCTTGATAGCAGATGTTCTTGGTCTTGGTTCCTAAAGTTAGGGGAAGTTCAGTACGTCGTATTAAGTCACTATTTGCTCTACGTTTAACAGAGATGCCTTTATCAAGTTACAAAAGTTCTCTTTTATTCCTAGACTGGTGAAAGTTGTTTATCAGAAACATGTTGAAGTTTGCCAAATGCTTTTTCTCCCCCTTCACCTCTTCGTGTTTTTTTTTTTTTTTTACTTGATTCAACTGACATAAAATTCACATGATCATGTTGTATTATCCTTTTATATATTGTTGGATTTGATTATTTGTTTAATACATTATTTATTTTTGAGACAGAGAGAGACAGAGCATGAGTGGGGGAGGGGCAGAGAGAGAGGGAGACACAGAATCTGAAACAGGCTCCAGGCTCCAAGCTGTCAGCCTGATGCAGGGCTCGAATCCATGACCTGTGAGATCTGACCTGAGCCAAAGTCGGATACTTAACCGACTGAACCACCCAGGCACCACGGATTTGACTTTTTAAAATGTTAAGAATTTTTACATATATTTTCATGAAGGATATTGGTCTGTATTTTCCTATTAATGTCTGAGTCTGGTTTTAATAGAGGACTAACAGCTATATGCAAAAGAAAATTGCTGAGAATTCCTCCTCTATTTTCTAAAATAGTTTAAGAATTGGGGTATTATCTGTTACTTACACATGTGGTAGAAATAACATCATCTGTTTCTGGTGATTTATTTGTGGAAGGTTCAATTTCTTAAATAGATACAAGTTTATCTGAGTCACTTACTTCTTCTTGAGTGAGCTTTAAAGAGTGTTTTCTTTTGAAGAATGTCTATTTCATCTAAAAAGTTGCATTTGCAGGCCCCTGGGTGGCTCAGTCAGTTAAGCATCTGACTTCGGCTCAGGTCATGATCTCATGATTCATGGGTTCGAGCCTCGCGTCGGGCTCTGTGCTGACGGCTAGCTCAGAGCCTGGAGCCTGCTTCAGAATTTGTATCTCCCTCTCTCTCTGACCTTCCCCTGCTCATGCTGTCTCTCTCTCTCTCAGAAATAAATAAAACAGTAAAAAAATAAATAAATAAAAAGTTGCATTTGCTGGCATAAAGATGTGCATTATACTTTATTTTTCAATAAGAAAATATTCTGCATTGATGAAACTCCCTCATTTCTGATATCACCATAATTTGTATATTCTTTTTCTTCTTGATCAATCTACAGGGAAGTTTTATCAATTGTATTGACTTTCTCAAAAAGTTAACTTTTGTTTTCATTGAATCGTCTCTATTTCATGGATTCTCACTCTGATCCTATTTCCTTTATTCTGCTTAGAATAAAGCACAAGCGCTCTCCAAATAAATAATTAAACTTTAAAATAAAGTAAGTCCCCTTCAAGCATCAAGTTTGATCTTGTTTTTATATTTATTCTGACAACCTCTGACTTAAGTGTTTAAACCATTTACACTTGATGTGATTGTTAACATATTTCAGTTTATATCTATATTTTGCTATTTGTTCCCTATTAGTCCCATCTATTTATTTTTTCTTCTTTAGGGCATGTTTTATGATTTCACTTTAACTCCTTCATTGGGGTTTATCACATAAAACATTTTGGTGTGTTATATTAATGAGTGCTTTAGGGTATGTAGAATATCTCTCTACACTACTTTAGCATGAAATCATACATATATTATGTATAAGAACATCATAACAGCATACATTCATTTCCTACTTCCCAAGCCTCTATATACTGCTGTGCTAACCCTATATTATTGCTATATATTTTACTTCTATGTATGTTTTAAACAGCTCAATTCATTTTTATTATATCCTGGAAATATTCAGTTATCTCTTGAAGACATTTATATAATAAGGGAAAAAAGTCATAATATTAACTCATGCAGCAATCTCATGCAGCAATTTCCTCATTCATTGTACAGAAGCTTGATACCATCTGGTAGAATTTTCCTTCTGTTTGCAGTAATTCCTTTAATATTTTTGTTTTGCAAGTCTGCAGGTATTTCATTCTTTCAGCTTTTATGTCTGAATAAGTCTACTTCAACTTAATCATTTTTTTTTTTTTAATGTTGACTTATTTTTTTGGGGGGGGGAGGGAGAGAGAGAAGAAGGGGGCAGAGAGAGAGACACAGATCCAAAGCAGGCTCCAGGCTCAGCTGTCAGCAAGAGCCTGACATGGGGCTAGAACCCACAAGCCATGAGATCGTGACCTGAGCCAAAGTCGGATACTCAACCAACTGAACCACCCAGGGGCCCCTCAACTTCATTCTTGAAAAAGTATTTTCACAGGTAAAAAAATTCTCAGTTGACAGTTGTTTTTACTTTCAGTACCTCCACTGTCTTCTAGCTTGTTTTGTTTTCTATAAGAAATTTGCTGTCACTCTTTATCTTTATTTTTTCTGTATGTAACATACATTTTTCCCTCTGTTTTTATGATTTTTCTCATTATCAACGTTCTTAAGCAATTTGATTATAATATGCTTTGGTAAGTTTGTTTCATGTTCCTTTTGCTTTAAGTTCTTTGATGTTCTTGAATCTGTGAGTTTATAGTTTTCATCAAATTTGGACATTTTTCAGCCATCATTTCTCAAAATTCCTTATCTTCCTCTCCTTTGGTGACTTTAAATTACTTATATAAGAGGCCACTTGAGGCTGTTGTCCACAACTCACTGATGTGATGCTTATTTTAGATGTTTGTGTGTTTCATTTGTTTCAGTTTCTATTGTTATGTTATCAAGTTCATTGGTCTTTTTTTCTGCCATGTTTAATCTGTATTAAACAAATGCACTGTATTTCCCATCCCAGACATATTTCTCATCATTAGTACTCTGATTAGGGGATTTAAATATATTTCAATCTCTAACATGCTTAAGTTTTCCCTTAAGTTTCTTAAATATATAGGAATGTGGTTAAAATGCTGTTTTCATATTTTTACCTAGTAATTCTACTACTCTTTTCTGGGTCAGTTTTAATTGAATATTTTTTCTATTTTATATGGGCTATATTTTCCTCTTCTTTTGTATGCCTGATAAATTTTTTACAGCTTTGAGATATAGCTGACTACAAATTACATAAATTTAAGGTGTACAATATGATGATTTGATATATATATATTGCAAAATGATTACCACAATAAGGTTAACACAGCTATCAACCCCCATAATGATTTTTTGTGTGGTGAAAACATTTAAGATCTACTCTCTCTTAGCAACTTTCAAAGATACAATAAAGTATTATTAACTATAGTCACCATGCTATACGTTATGTTCTCAGAAATTATTCATCTTATCACTGAAGTTAGTGATAAGTTAGTTAGTACTTTTTGTTGACATCTCTCAACCCTCAATTCCCCAGCCCCTGGAAACCACCAGTCTACTCTAATTCTAGAAGTTCAGCTTTTATAGATTTCAAACATAAGTGAAATCACAGTGTTTTATCTTTCTCTGACTCATTTCACTTAGTATAATGGCCTCCAGTTTCATCCAAATTGTCTCAAATGCCAACGTTTCTTTTTGTATGGCTGAATAATATTCTAACACCCAAACACATAGGCACATACCACCACCACCACCACCACCTCACCCCACATCTTCTTTATCCATTCACCTGCTGATGAACACTTAAGTTGTTTCCATGTCTTGGCTACTGTGAACAATGCCACACTGAACATAGGAGTATGGACACTTTCAAGAAAATAATTTCATTTTCATCAATACGCACCCAGAAGAGGGATTGCTGGATCTCTTAGTAATTCTATTTTTTACTTTTTTCTATGTTTTCCTATAGTGGCTGCATTCCCATCAACAGTGTACAAAGTTACCCTTTTCTCCACATCCTCAGCAGCATTATGTCTTGTCTTTTTAATAACAGCCATTCTAACAGGTGTGAGGTAATATCTCGTGACTTTGACTTGCATTTTCCTGAAAATCAGTGATGGTGAGCACCTTATCATGTACCTATGGATCATCTGTATGTCTTCTCTGGAAAAACGTCTATTCAGGTCCTTTGCCCATTTATTAAAGGGGTTGTTATTTTATTTTTGGCTATTGAGTTATAGGAGTTCCTTACACATTTTCGATATTAATCCCTTACCAGTTATATGGTTTGCAATATTTTCTGTTATTCTATAGGTAGCCTTTTTTTTTTTTTGATTGTTTCACTTGCTGTACAGAAGCTTTTTAGTTTAATGGAGTCCCACTTGTTTATTTTTGCTTTCGGTACTTTAGTGTCATACCAAAACAACACTGCAAAGATGAAGTTCAGGGAGCTTTCTCCCTATGTTTTCTTAGAGGACTCTTTCAGAACTTAATATTTAAGTTTTTAACCCATTTTGAGTTAATTTTTGTAAGTGGTATAAGTCAGGGATCTAATTTCATTCTTTTGCATTTGAATGTCCAATTTTTCAACACAATTTATTGAAGAGACACATGCCTGGAAATTTCTGATTGGATTTTGAACACTGTGAAGTTTATCTTCTTGACTGCTTGATATGTTTGTATTCATAAAGGTATTCTTGAGCTTATGGTTCCTTGTAAACAAAGAACCTTATAAACAGTTTAATCCTTTTAGGTTTTGCTTTTAAGCTTTGTTGGTGGGATCAGAGCAACAGCTTATGTTTAATTTTTTTATCCACTTTTGTGCAGCATCATTCTTAATCCTCTAACCAATGTTCTGGGAATTAGGAAGTTTTGGAAGCAAGTTGTATTGTCTGTTCTCTGTGGGCCCTGTGGACCATTCCTTCTAGTCCTTTTGGGTGATTTGTTCCTTGACCTCTGAGTTATTCTTCTCACACACACGTGACTGTCAGTATTCACCTCTGTAGATCACTGTATATAACTTTATTGCCTGTTATCCATTGTCTGTAGGGCAGCTGTTTCATATATTTAGTCTGGTACTTTAAGTTATTTCAGAGATGAAGGTCTTTGTTACTCCAACTGGGCAGGTAGTTCTCATTAATTTTTAAAAACTAGAAACTTTGGTTGCTTTGTTTGAAAAATATTGTCATTAGTGTGTCCCCTTACCCTCACTGCCTCCATTTCCTCTGTATTTAAAGCTTTAGTATCACACGTTACCAAAATGCCAACTCTTGATTCAGTGAATTACTTGGGATTGGAGGAAGAAAAGTTGGGGAGAAGGACTAAGAGAAGCTCAATGTACTTAGTACTTATAAATCAAAAATTCAGAATTGATTTTCCACTCAAAAAGAAGGGTAATGGAGGCAAGCCCACATATTGGAACATGAACTTATTTCTGCCAAATGAGTCATTAACATTTAATTTGAGTAGATTACTATAAACGTTGCCTAAAAAACAAGGTGCCAATATGTTATACAAGAAATAAAACAATTATCAAAAATGATGTTTTCACACAATACCTTCTGTTGCCATGACCCAACTTCCCATCTTCTGCTTCACCCCAAGAGTAAACTTCTCCTTCTGAAGAGAGGGCAAGACAGTGTTTTCCTCCTGAGTTCACAGCTACTTTCTTAATAAACACGTGCTGAATAGATTCAAGTAATGTTGGGGTAGATACCGACTCTGTCCCTCCAATTCCTAGTCTGCCGCCTGCACCATATCCAGTGGCATACAGCTAAGATGAGAAGAATATAAAAATCAGATTTTTATCTAAATATCCCCTATATTTTAGAAATTAACAAACTCAATCACTGCTCTAATATTTTTACCAGAGAGAAATGAATTTTAAAGTTAAAAATCACATGAATGGGGGCATCTGGGTGGTTTAGTCAGTTGAGTGTCTAACTCTATCAGCCCAGGTCATGATCCTAGGGTTGTGGGATTGAGCTCTGCACTGGACTGTGTGCTGAGTATGGAGGCTGCTTAAGATTTTCTCTCTCCCTTTTCCCTGTGACCCTCCCTGGCTCACACATATGTGCTCTCTCTCTCTCTTTCTCAAAAAGAAAAAAGTCACAGGATTGTTTAAGACTTTTTCATGCTTTATTGAACACTAAAAATAAAAAGTTATGACTATTAAAAATTCAAAGTTCACAAAATATATTTTGAAAGGAAGATCTTTTCCCTGGAAGCAAATCTCTGATAATAACACCTATAAAACACTCATAGAAAAACTATAAATAGATGTAATATTTCAGCAAGGCTGCATGTAAATCACATAGTAGAATACACTATTTTTCTTTCATTCTGAGTAATTATTTCAGGACACAAGGTTTATCATTACTTAAAAATAATCAGACTGCCTTTTCCAAATGGATGTCAAATATCCTTCCTATAAAAATTTAATGTTGTTTCATACTGTTTCAAATGCATTGCTGCACTGACACTATAGTAAGGAAAACTTTAAGGATTAAAACAGAAAGTGAAACCAAGAACTCAGGTGGATAAATGAGCCCTAAAGCAAGGGTCCCCTGGGAAGGTTTTGAGAATCTTCAGCACACAGGGTGTCGAGAGTAAAGTACCAAGCCTAAAAAGAGACTCCTTTTAGAAAGGTGACCTTCCAGTGGGCCAACTGTGAGAACTAAAAAGAAAAAACAAAGCAAGTTGCCTTTCTCAATCTTATCACTAAATTAGATGGAGAAAAATCTCTCTTGAGAATTCACAACCACGAAAGCTGGTCATTAGGTTGGTTTTCAGTCTAAATTTATGTGGTGTATGATCTAAATTCCTTTGAGAATTTAATTTACAAAGACTTAGATTTGTAATACCCCAGGGTTGATTATATTCTCTTTCGATGAGTTATTTCCAACAAAGCCTCTAAGAATTTCTACATAAAATTTTCTAAGGAAAATGGTCAGCTCATAGTTGAAAAAAGATGCCATGAGTGAGAGTCAGCAGAACAACAGTCCAATATTATCTTTAAAGAAATAAAAGCTTGAGGGGCGCCTGGGTGGCTCAGTCAGTTAAGCATCCACTTAGGCTCAGGTCATAATCTCACAGTCCGTGGGTTCGAGCCCCGTGTCAGGCTCTGTGCTGACAGCTCATGGCCTGGAGCCTGCTTCAGATTTTGTGTCTCCTCTCTCTGCCCCTCCCCCACTCGCTCTCTGTCTCTCAAAATAAAATAAGGACATAAAAAATTAAAAAAAAAAAAAGAGAAATAAAAGCTTGAAAATATCCTTAAGGAATAAGAATTTACAAAATTACCCAATGCAGAACTTCCTGGGATTAAAAAAAATAATGGAAATTAGACACCTAGATATATTTAATAGCAGATTATAAACAGGTGACAAGAGACTAGAAGATGAATCTGAAGACATTCTCTAGCATATAGCATAGAAACACAAAGAGAAGAAGAAACATGAAAGAAGGCGTTAGAGATATAAAGCACTCAAACATCAATCAAAACACATTTTCAGGTGGACATCACACAGAGAATATGGTAGAAGCAATATTTGGGACAAAAAAAAAGTCTAGGAATTTACCAGAGTTGTTGAAAGACCACTTCTTAAGAGCCAGAAACCCCCCTCTCCCATCCCTTACCACCTGGCAAAAACAAAGTAAAACAAAAAGGACAGGAAAAATAAAAATATGTCATAGCAAAATGTAGACCACTAAAGAAATATCTTAAAAGCAGCCATAGAGAAAAGATTTATTACCTCCATTTGGGTAAAAACTAGTCTGACTGCTGACATCTCATTACTAACAATGAAGTCCAAAATCCAGAAGAATAAAATTTTTAACAGGCTGACTGAAAATAACAGTCAACTGAAATTTTATACTTTATAACAAGGGGTTGGCAAATTATGGTTCATGTGCCAAATCAGGCCCACCACGTACTTTTGTAAATAAAGCTTTATTGGACACATCCATACACATTCATTTACATATCATTCATAGGCTTGCTTTCATAGTTGCACAGAGTCCACATGACCACATAGCCAAAAATAGTATCATGACCTTTACAGAAAATGTTTCCAACTCTTACTTTAGAAAAAGGATAAAGACATATTCAAATAAACAAAAACAATCCAAGGATTAACCAACAAAAGACTCACTAAAGAAAAATGAAAATCTAAAAGTAGAAGAAAAATGAAGTAGAAGAAAACTGATTAAAGATGTAAGTTCTGAGACATAAATAATGTGAGCAAAGATGTGTGCAACATTTGGGTAAATCTGGAAAAATAACAACAAAAAAAGAACAACAAAAATAATAATGCCTATCATTCCCTAATGGGTTTGTGCCAGAACATAGGATAACAAAGTATCAGCTATTTGTATTCCTTGGGAAGAGGACAGAAATAGTATAAACAGTATTTCACTTCAGATTTTACATATGCATGTTATAATAACCAGGAAACAACTGAAAGACACAGAATTTTCCAGAGAATAGTAACAGAAGGATACACTTCAACCCTTTTTGATGAGACTAGCACAATCTTGATGCTCTTAGCAGGCAGCCTCTGATGTGGTTCCCAAGGATCCCTAATTCACACCCTGTATAATCCCTTCTCCTTGAACATGGGCTAGACCTAGTGACTCAATGCCAATGGACAAAATATGACAACAAGGGTGGACTGTCACTTTTGGATTAGGTCACCCAAGATTGTGACTTGTGTCTTGCCACACACCCCTTGCTTGCTCTGACAAAGCCAGCTGCCACAGAGTGAGGTGGCAAAGAACTGAGGGCAGCCTCAACCGACAGATCATGAGGAACTGAATGCTCAGTACAGCCCTGAGACAACTGCAGCCTGGGGAGAGATCCTGAGTGGGAGGACCAAGCTAAGACACCTTCAGAGTCTTGACCTACAGAAACTGCAAGATAATAAATGTGCAATTTTATTTTTTTATTTAGTATAATTTATTGTCAAATTGGCTTCCATACAACACCCAGTGCTAATCCCAACAAGTGCCCTCCTTAAAGCCCATCACCCATTTTGCCCTCTCCCCCACCCCCAATCAACTCTTAGTTTGTTCTCTGTGTTTAAGAATCTCTTTGCTTTGCCTCCCTCCCTCTCTGCTTGTAAAAATTTCCCCCTTCCCTTCCCCCATGGTCTTCTGTTAAGGTTCTCAAGATCCACATATGAGTGAAAACATACGGTATCTGTCTTTCTCTGACTGACTTATTTCACTTAGCATAACACCTTCCAGTTCCATCCATGTTGCTGGAAATGGCAGGATTTCATTGTTTCTCACTGCCAAGTAGTATTCATTGTATATATAAACCACATCTTCTTTAACCACTCGTCAGTTGATGGACATTTAGGCTCTCTCCATGATTTGGCTATTGTTGGAAGTGCTGCTATAAACATTGGGGTATGTATGTCCCTATGCATCAGCATGCCTGCATCCCGGGGGTAAATTCCTATTAGTGCTATTGCTGAGTCATAGGGTAGTTCTTAAGTTAACTGTTGTAAGTTAAACAGATACATGATAGAGTACCAAAATCAGACATGGAGTGTATAAGACAGGAACATTATAATAATCGCACTTTAAGATCTTGGAACTCCCCAAAATCCCAAACAAAATATTCACAAACACAAACCAAAAAAATTAAAACATCCTGACCAAGTTGGGTTTCTCCACAGAATGCAAGAGGGTTTACTATAAGAAAACCAATCAATCCAATTCACGATATAAATCCACTAAAGGAGAAAACATCTATAGGAATTGTATTTTTTAATGTAGAAAAAGAAGGAAATTTTCTTAATCTCATTAAGAGCATCTACCAAAACCTCACAGTAAGTTTGTGAAATGTTCAATCACGGTGTTTACTTTGCAACCTGGATTAAGACAAGAACAAGCCCACGACCACCACCCCTGTTCAATATTACACCACAACTACCCAACACAATGAGCTTCCTTTCTTCCATACAATAAGAAAAAAATAAGAGTGGTGAACTGGAAAGGAACAAAACTGATTTACATGTTATGACTCTTTATAAAGAAGATACAAGAAATCCTGAATTATACAAAGGAAAGATAGAGTTGAATAAGGTCACCAAACATAAAGGCAATATATAAATATCAACCATTTCATCATACTAGATGCAATTAATTTTTTAAAAGCATTATACCAGCAAACAAAAAAGGAATACTGTAATATATTATTGATATGCAAACAGTACAGTTTCCTATATATGCTGTATTTCAAAATAAAACACTATAAAGTTACAGAACACATTAAAGATCACAAAGAAATATTTTACAATGGTAACTGCTTCCAGCACACTGTAAGTACTATTGACCTTGAGATGATGTTTTAATACAGAATCCTCACACATACTGCAGACCCAACAATGCATTGTAGCCATAGCTGACTCTTAGTTTTAACATGAATATGACACAGAAAAGGCACCCTTACCTTTCCATCAGCTGTCACTGCAAAGAGAGTCTGTTCTCCTCCAATTAACTGCACGGGTCTGAGAGTTGCAAGGGCTTCACATGGAGTGGGAACTTTAACTTTTGCACCTTCGATGCCCCCAAGCTGTCCCCTATGATTATGCCCCCATCCATAAATTGTGCCACTGCCACCAGCAGAAAGAGTCCAGTCATCTGGACGCCTACAATAAACATTAGGTGAACAATTAATATGGGAAAGAATTGCACATGCAACACCTTTCTCCAGTGTACAGCATTATTCTTGGTTCTGATAATAATAACCTGTTCATCCACTGCACAAGTTGTTCATCTTGCTCTCTTTTAAAAATGTCGTGGCTCTCATGGAGAATATCCATGTGTTCGCTGTCTGCCATTAACTCACGGATTTTCTTAGCCACCTAGACAACATTATTATGAGATTATCAATAAACACTCATTTCTCAAAACTAAAACAAATAATATTAAGGTAACAACACAGGAGTAATCCCAATTGCAGAATTTGAGGGAATGCCAACATCGACAGTGTGATTTTATAGTTAATAAGCAAAATCAATATGATTATAATCAAGTCTAAGATACTGAATGTCTAGGCAGTACTATTATATCTTCAATTTACTAAAAATAAACTTCAACTGAAATTTACAGTATCCATTTATTCATTTTCACCTGTGTGATTTTTTTTCTTTATGGTATCCCTTTTTAAGAAAAATTTTGCTGTGTCTCATAATGTTGGCATCTTTTTACACCACAACTTAATAAGGGATATGTTTTTACATTCCAAAATAACATGTAATACCTCATCAAGAAAAAGACGTGGCAATGGTGTTCTTTTGTCCAGGGCCACAGCAACTCGGGAGGCCATGCAGTACCTTCGGAACCAAGCCCACTTATGTGTCTCAGCACAGCAAGGCAGAGTGTCTAGTTCCAGGTCACAAGCAAGAGCTACCAGTACCTGCAGCAACCAAAAATAAACAACACAAAGAAGCTCAGAAATGCACCTAACATTCCATTTCACCAACACTGCATGCTAAAGACAGATACCCTTACAGGGTTTCTGTGAGTTCTCATTCAGGAGCTCCTTATTCCAGGCTGACTGCCATGTGTCTGCAAGTGTTTTACCATTATAGTATTGTGTATTATTCCCACCCAGCCCCTAGTGATGCCCCTGACACACAGGATCTCGGATCTGACAATTGCCACAGTACTTACTGCCTAAGTCAAGCATCTCAAAGTACCCTAATACTGGCTAATGTATTAAGAGCTTGGGACATAGTCATTTCTGGGAAATTCTTCATATTCAACTTCAGCAATACCTACCCGTGTCCTCAGGTAGGCTTGAAATGCAGTGCACTACACATGACTACTCTCTGTGGCTCTCCTAGCCAACCAGCTCTCTCATCCTTTAAAACAAGTCAAACATTGTTTTGGCTATTGTTGAGAGTGCTGCTCTGAACAGCACTCTCAACAATAGCCAAAACATGGAAAGAGCCCAAGTGTCCATCAACGGACGAATGGATCAAGAAGATGTGGTTTATCTATACCATGGAATACTACATGGCAATGAGAAAGAATGAAATCTGGCCATGTGTAGCTACATGGATGGAACTTGAGGGTGTCATGCTAAGCAAAATAAGTCAGGCAGGATTAGGAGGAACTTAATGGAGGACCGTGAGGGAGAAGAAGGGGAGAAATGGGGGGGCGGGAGAGGAAGGGAGGCAAACCATGAGAGACTTTTGAATGCTGAGAACTGAGGACTGATGGGGGGGGAGGGGAAGGGGGGTGATGGGCATGGAGAAGGGCACTTGTGGGGATGAGCACTGGGTGTATATGGAAACCAACTTGACAATAAACTGTTTAAAAGGGGGGGAAATTAATTAATTAATTAAAAAAACATTAAAAAAAAACCAAAAATAAGTCAAACATTTACCTTAAAGAATGGGCTGTGGAGCAGCTGTTTGCCACCTCTTACAATAGGATCTTCATATTCAAATTGCCTTTGCAAAGCTTCTGGAAGGCCTTTTACCAAAGCAGCAAGAGCACTACCTGTAAAACTCTTAAGAAAACAACAAAATTGTATCCTAGCAAAGCAATCCAAAATGTAGGGAAGGTAACCATTTTGTTTCTAGGAGTCAAAAGTTTGTTATATTGATACTATTTTCCCTAAAATAACGTGTATTGGTATTTTCAAATAGGTTTGGTGAACACTAAAATTTAAAAGAGCTTGACAATTTACCTCAGAATGCTTGGTCTAGATTTCAATACAGTCACACACAGGGAACCAGGCCCTTTATGGCCTACAAAGTCTCATCTCCCAAGATCCTTAAGATCAAGCATCCTTTTAACAGAAACTACCTCATCCCGCAAAATAAAGGGGATGTGGTGAGCCAGACTTGTTGCAAAGTCTAACAGACACAATCCTATGCTCACAACCATTGATACATCTATTTCCAAAAAACACAGGCCAGCCTTCAGTCAGTATATGGAACAGCATAAAGGAGTCTGGATGGGACAAAAGAGGCCTTATTGTTACATAGAATTTCCAAACTCTTTTCAGTGATTTAAATTATTCAAGCAACATTTTATTCCCAAAGCCAAACATCTAGAAACTATAAGGTAATGATCCATACCAAAGCTCTTGCTTCTCCATCATTATCTCCAAGTAGCCTGTTTATGTTAATTGATTGCCCAAATTCAGTTGTAAGCAGCTTCCTCAGTCTTTGAAGGGCCCACATTCGGTGACTGGCAGCTTAAATGAGCAGACAGAAAGTATCAGAGGCTTGACCATTTTCCCCATCAAGTACAACAGACATGATAATAAAGGTGCTATTTACCTAAGGCACTCAGCTGTGCACAGGCTGCCAGTGATGCCGCAAGGCGAGGAACAATGCTTCTGTTTGAGGTGAGATTGAGCCGGAAGTCTAACAGACATGTCACCAAGTCCATGGATGGACAGGAGAGGACACAGCGATCAGAAAGGAGGTCTTTAGGGCCTGTGAAATGAGCACTGTAAATGTTCCCATGTTGCACAGGATGAGGGCTACCCCACAAGGAGACCTGCACAAATCTGACCAATGAGTGGGACTCATCTACTCAGATGCCATGCTTAGAGTGTGCCCATGGTACTGCCACTGTCTATGTCACATAACTATGTGCTGTATTAGACATTTTATCTGAAAATCAAATAGCTTTAGAAGTTCATTCAGCAATAACTCCTTTCCCATTAAGTGATGGAGTGCTAACATCCTAACAACTGGACTGCTAAGATGGCTCTTTGGCAGTTATGATCACCTCTGTGGTGGGGCCTTGGGCAGTGCTGACTCCCAACACAACAGGAGAAGCTAGAGTATAATGTACTAAATGAAAACAGTTTGTCTCCACCTTGCTTGATTCATCAAGATTTAGACATTGCAAGCCCCCTACTTACCTGCAGCTGGCATGATGGGATAGACTGTGAAGCGCCAGCCCCATCCATTCACAGACCCATCACTGATGAACTTCCACTTCAAATCATCCCCTGGGATGCGCAGCTCACTGGACCAGTCAGACCATTCTCGGCCTAGTGGAGAAAATTATGCCCCAGGGTTGGGTCCACTATATCATGTGATCAACACAAGTTTTTAAAATACAAAGCAAAATCATTCACCCTGTGTCTGAAGAACAGCTGGCTCCTCCAACCCAAGTTCTCCAAAATCTGAGTGTCCTCTGCTTCTCATGAATGACATTTAATACATACTGTCCTTTCTATACATACTACACCAAGTATTAGAGAAACTGAAGACAGGTAGGCACTGCCCTGATAAATAGCTACAACACTGCAGAGCAGGCCAGCACACATGCCCAGGTCAAGGGCTATAGAGAGTTTCCTGGGGAAGGTCTTATGTGATGGCAGTTACCTAGGAAACAGAAGAAAGAGCCCCAGCTTTCCCCACAGAGAATGCAATTTTGCTAAGACCTCAGCCCAGCCCTTTCTGCAATCAATTATAAACCAAGTCCCTTTAAGAAGCTTTTTCATACATCAATCTTTACTTTGCATAGGCCCGGTACTCCCGTATGTCTTACAGCACCATCTCTAACTATCTGGGTGAAACTGAGCCTCCAAGGCAGCCAGTGTCCTGACAAGCCCGGATTACTCCAGGCACCCAGTAATCCCATCTGTCACTGGTGAGTAGCAGATACCATTCACATAACTATCTTTTTGAAAGTACTGGGAAGAGGCAGATAAAACCTACTGTATTTTGCAGCAAAATAGTTTGCTATCCCTTCCTTTAGTCTCACATAGGAAAGAAGCAGTAACATTCTGTTTAGTAAGTTACTAGTTCTGTTCTATGAAGGTGCAGATAGTGTCCTGTTCAACCTCTCTTCATACCTGACCGCACGGAGACAATCCTGTTGACACCATCCATGACTGTGAGAGGGTCGTGGCGCCTCTCTGTAGAACACTGCCGGTCAAACTCCACCCTGAGTCCCTCTGCACCTGGAGGTCAAGAGCACAAGTGATCACTCCCAAATGACATACCACAGACAAGGCCATAAGCCACAATAGACACACAGAAACAGTGAGTCTAAAATGATGTTTAACAGCTAATGAAAAGCAGAAAGTCATGAAGAACTAACTTCAAAGACAAGAAACTAAGACTGACTGCCTTGTCTCCCACAGAAGACTTGACCTGTGATGGAAAGCTCAAGAATACACTTCCGCTTGGCCAATTCATTTTGTGCTCTCATTTCTGGGCAAATTTTCATGCTGCAGCCCCAGTGGCCAGACCAAGCTTTATTATCTCCTGACTCCACACACATTTAAAATGCCACATGAAGCCATATTTATCAAACATTTAGCATTAAATCTAGAGTCTTCTGTGGGACAAGTTAGCTTACAAAAGAATTAATGAAGAGCAGGACCTAGGTTACGGTGGAGGGAAGAGGTTAACAAATCCCCTCCTTCAAAGCAGCTATAAAACCATTCAAAATTATAAAAGATGATGATTCCAGGGCTCTCCATATAATTAAATGGAGACAACTAATTGAGAAGTGTTTATTCATGAAAAAACTACCAAACTTGGGTAGAGACAGTGAGCACCTATGATGTTCTTGCCTGGGTATGTTTCTATCCAAGCTGGAGGACAGTTCTACCAAGATGGGACTCTGCCTCCAGGGGAAGCTAACTGGTATAGAGCAGGGAGCAGAAAATACATGCCAGGGGCATTGCCAATAAAAGAATAACAAAAAAGCCTCCATCTCCACTGGCCTGAGGACATGGTTTGGTTAGATGAGTGTCAGATCTGAAAACTATCCAGAAATTTAACAGGGAGGTTTTAAAATTCAGAGAGCACAGAAGGGCCACTGAGGGCATCACAAAGGCTTGGACAAACTGGGATGCATGCACACAGGAAAACTGCAGAAACACCCGATTCTATGCCTTCCCTTCTCCCACCCACGTGTAAATCCATCAATAGAAGGGGTGATCAACAAGTCTGAGCATAAGCCAAGAAAATACAGAACAAACCCTAAAAGTCAGGCTAGAGAACAAAAATTAGAATGGAAGAATGAAACCAGGACATCAGAGGTCACATGCTGTGAGGAAAACAGATTTCAGAGAGAATTACAGTCATGTTACAAAACAAGTATACAATACAATCACAATAACCTCAGCAACCATTACAAATCTTAAAAAAGAAAATCAGAATCCAGAATCCAGATGATATTACATACTGCTATCTAAAATATTTGCTTTTCAAAAAAAAAAAAAAAAAATGAGACAAGCAAAAACACTGAAAAGGGTGAGCCATACTCAGGAATAAAATCAGTCAATAAAAATAGATTCTGATGCACCAGATGCTGGATTTACCAGACCACAATTTTTAGCAATAAAATATGTCTTTAAAAAAATCCAAGGAAACCAGAGAAAATATGATAACACAGGAAAACAAGATAGATAACAAATGATAAGAATGACCTAACAAATATAGAATCTCGATAAAGAGGGAGAAACCATGAAGAAAGTACTAAAAGGAAATTTTGGAGTTGGAAAATAGAATGACCAAAATGAAAAAATTCACTAGATGGGCAAAATGGCAGAAAAAAGAAGTAAATTAAAAACTGTATAATTTCTCTCTTACTCCTAAAAAATAAGTGGAAAAAAGACTGAGAAAAAATGAGAACGTCTCAAACACCTAGGAGGCAACATCAAGGAATACAAACATATGCATCTGGGAATTTCCTCCCAACAAAACAGAAGAGAAAAAAAGGGTGCAGAAGAATAGTTTAAAAATACAGCCCAAACATTCTAATTTGATGAAAAATATTAATCTACAGTTCCCAAAATTAGTAACTCCCAAGTAGGATAAAACAAAGAGATCTACACTGAGACACATTATACTGAAACTATCGAAAACCAAAGACAAAAAGAAAATATTATGAAAGCTGGCGAGATTTAAAAAAAAGTCACAGAACATGTAAGGGTACAAAATACCATTAATGGCTGACTTCAATGGAGGTAGGAAACCAGTGGGGAAAATTCTATCAACCAAGAATTCTATATCTAGCAAAACTATCCTTCAAAAAGTGAAGACAAAATTAAACATTCCCGAATAAACATATAGTGAGAGAACTGCTCGCAAATATGCTTTAGAAAAAGCATTTACAGTATTTCAAACTGAAATACAATGATATCAAATAGAAACCTGAATCCATGGGTAGCAATGAAAAGCACTGGAAATAAGAAATATGTGGGTTAAGAGATAGCATATGTATTTTTTTTCCTTTCCTTTTCTTAATATTTTTAAAAGACAAAATACTGCATAGTGCAGAGCTTAGGAAACTATAATCCATGGGCCGTATTTGTCTCACCCTCTGTTTTTGCATAGCCTGTGAGCTATGTGTATTTTCAAATGCTTAGAAAAAAAATCAAAATAATATTTTGTGACACATGAAAATTTGCTAATCCTTGGCATAATGCAATGATTATTATACCATATACATGCATGTATAACACATATAGTTACAAGTATGTTGAACAGATTTCTAACATATATAAATATAATATATGTGACAATAACAGCAAAAAGGAGGGAAAAAGAAATAGAACTATACTGGAACAAAGTTGCTATATTTTACCAGAATTAAGATATTAACCAGGAAGTAGATGGTAATATACTCAAATGCTTATTTTAGTCTCTAGAGCAAACACTAAAAAGAAGTGGTTGAAAATCAATAGACAAATTAAAATGGTACACACAAAAAAATTTTAAAGCAAAAGAAAGCACTAAAGGAAGAACAAAAAGAGACATAGGCATTAGAGAAAACACAGCAAAATGCTGTATATAAATCTAATCAAAGCCATAATTACATTAGATATGAATGGCCTAAGCATCTCAATCAAAAAGCAGAGATTCTTGGATAAAAAAAGCAAGATCCAACTATAAGGTGTATAACCAGAGACAAACCCTGACTCAAAGACAAAAAAAGTTTGAAGTAAAAAGATGGAAAAAAATTTAGCATGTAAACAATCACCATAAGAGAAATGGAGTCACTATACTAATATTACACAAAATAAACCTTAAGGCTAGGAATGTTAATATAGACAAAGAGGGGCACATTCACACTGAAAAAAAAAGTCAAACATCAGGTATATATAACAATTACAAAGGTATGTACACCTAACAACAAAGATCCAAAATATATTAATGAAAAGCTGATAGAAATGAAAGAAGTAGCCAAATCCACAATTACACCTAGAGATTTCAATATCCAAGTCTCAACAACTGACAGAATGAGTGAACAGAAAATCAGTAAGGCTACACATTTCAACAGGATTGCCAACCATCTTAACCTTACAGAAAATTACAGAACACTCCACCAACAAAGGAAGAATGCACATTCCTATTAAGCAGACATGAAACATCCTGTACGATGGATCACATTCTATAAAACAAGTTTCAATAAATTTAAAAGGTGTGAAATCATTCAATGTATGACTGAATAACTACAACCATAATTATATAACTACAGTGGGATTGAATCAGAAATCAACAAAAGAAGGAAATCTGGGAAATCCCCAGTACTTAAAAAACACTTCTAAATAATCCATGATTCAAACAAGAGATCTCAAAAAAGAAACTAGGAAATATTTTAGGCTGAACAAAAATTGAGAACACAGCATTATCATAATTTATGTGGTATAGCTAAAGCAGTGTTTAGAAAGAAATCTGTCACTTCAAACTCTATTAGAAAAGAAGTCTCAATAATCTATGGTTCTACCTTAGAAAACTAAAAACAAAACAAAAAGCAAAAACATATTGTACCTAAAGCAGAAGGCAGAAAATATTTATAAAGATTAGAATAGAAATCAGAAAAACAACTGAAAAAAACCACAAATCAATGAAACCAGAAATTAGTTCTTTGAAAAGATCAACAAAATTAACTTTTAACAACATGACTGATTAGGGGGACAGAAAAGTAGAAGATACAAATTATCAAAACCAGGAAAAAAAGAAGGGATATCACTATTCTATTATAATAAGATATATATTTGGTCTTGTTCCTCATCTTTGGCACAAAGCTCCTAAAACCCTAGAAATTTTCTGTTAAAAGTGTCTTTTGTTATTCATAAGGAGCCTTTTTGAGTCTACCTAAATTTACACTAATGAGGTAACTTAGGGTGGGATCTCTAGATTGCCTCATGATGGGGCTGGTCACCAGAAAGACCAGATGATTAGAGGGCTGGCTCTTTTAATACCATCAAGAGATCTCTGAGAAGGGGAAGTTAGGTGGAAGGGGTATTGTAGGTTAAGGTACATAAAAACTTGTGAACGGCAAGATTTGGTAAGACATCACATGCTGGGAGGATGGTATACCTCAGTTCCATAGCAACAGAAGCCCCTGTATCAGGTCTTTTTCTGACTTCCTCCTATGTACCTCTTCATCTCGTTGTTCATTTGCACCCTCTATAGTATCCTTTATAATAAACTGGTAAACCTATGTGTGAAGCTGAATAAAGGACACCTCATTTCAAATGAAGTCAGCAGGCTAGAATGGGGAGCTCTCATGCCCTACCATTCTTCATCAGTTGCAGACCCCAACAGGAAGAAGCCTGTATATTACTACCCCAGCAAGAAGAAGAAAGTTCCCTCTCCCTATCACAAAAGCCCAGCCAGTGAGACTATCACAACTCAACCAGTGAAAAGCAATTACACTTTGAACTTACAGTTTACAGTAAAGGAATTTTTTGTTTATAACAGCTCCTTCTGACTCTCTTCTTTCCTCTATACAATAGAATTCTTTGTTCTATGAACTTACCTATAGCTTTTGCTATTACTTGCTTGTCTCAAACTGCAATTTCTCTTCTATTCTCAAATAAAACCATTTACTAGTAAAAGAAGCCTATTTTACTTTGTTTTTTAGTTTTTTTAAGTTTATTTATTTTGAGAGAGACAGAGTGAATACAAGTAGGAAAAGGGCAAGAAAAGAGGGAGAATCTCAAGCAGGCTCTGCTGTCAGTGCAAAGCCTATGCGAGGCTTGAACTCACAAAACTATGAGATCATAATTTGAGTGGAAATCAACAGTGGGACACTTAACCCACTGAGCCACCCAGGTGCCTAAGCTGTTTAACTTTTAAGCTCAACATAAGTACATGTTTCTCTGAGTTCTGTGTGCTGCTCTAGCAAATTAATCAAACTCAAGGGGGGGGCTATGGAAATCTCTGATTGACAACAAACTGGTCAGAAGCACAGGTGATAACCTGGATTTGTGATTGACATCTACATCTGAGTTTATGGAACTGAGCCCTTAACCTGTGGGATCTGGCATTATCTCCAGGTAGATGGTGTCAGGATTAATTATAGGATATCCAGCTGGTGTCACAGAGTTGCTTGATGTGTGGGAAACACCCATACACCTGATGCCAAAAATGAAGGAGTATTGTAGTAGAATATGGAGAGTAGAGGATACAGAAGAGTGTGTTATTTCATTAGAATCAATCAACCCTATGGAAATTTAAAAGGTTTTGAGGGATACTATAAACAACCATATACCAACACTTTATACATGTTAGATGAAATTAACAAATCCCCAAAAGACACTGGTATCCGAACTCATTCAAAAATAAACAGAACATCT
The DNA here is from genome assembly GCF_003009895.1 of Hyaena hyaena. NCBI lineage: Eukaryota > Metazoa > Chordata > Mammalia > Carnivora > Hyaenidae > Hyaena > Hyaena hyaena. The sequence goes on from NW_024081509.1 coordinate 275,624, forward strand.
GACAAGATTTATATTCCAAAAAAGAAAAGCCCAGGGCCAGATGGCTCCACTGGTGAATTCTACCAACTATTTAAAGAATAATGCCAATCTTATACAAACTCTTTCTGAGAAAAGAGAGGAGGGAACATGTATTAAGGCCAGTATTATCTTGATACCAAAACCAGACAAAGCTACCACAAGAAAGAAAAGCTATATAAATAAAAGAATAAATTTTAAAATACAAACCTAAAACAAAGCTATAGGGCAGTATTATTCTTAAAAATAGACACAAAAATTCTTAACAAAATATCAGCAAACCAAATCCTACAACATATAATAAAGATTATACACTGTAAACAATAAAGATTTGTTTAAGATTACAGAGTGAGTTAATATCCAAAAACTGATTCCTGCAATAAGCATTATTGCGCAAATAACAAAACACACAAAAAGCATTTCACAAAACCCAACACTCATTCATAAAATGTACTTACTACCCCTGCCCCAAACAGGAATAGAAAGAAACTTCCCCAGGGCGCCTGGGTGGCTCAGTTGGTTAAGCTTCTGACTTCGGACTCAGGTCATGATCTCACAGCTTGTGGGTTTGAGGCCCGCTCCCAGCTCTGCGCTGATAGCTCTGAGCCTGGAGCCTGCTTCGGATTCTGTGTCTCCCTCTCTCTCTCTCTGCCCCTCCCCCGCTAGCACTCTGTCTCTCGAAAAAAATAAACGTTAAAAAAAATAACTAAAAAAAAAAACAAAAACAAAAGAAACTTCCCCAAATTGATAAAGGCATTTTTGAAAAATCTACAGTTAATGAATTTAATGCTGAGAGACTGAATATATTCATCCTACTGGAACAAGGAAAAGGATTTCCACTCTCATCCTTTGTATACATTGATTCTAGTCAGTCTCTGCGCTAGAGTAAGGTATAGATGATGTCCATTAAACTGCTATAAAGAAAGATGTGTGTGAAATGAGATTGGGGGAAGACTGTCTCTGCATATGGTGGTTAGGAAAGGATTCTCTGGACAAGAAAATGGTCAGATATCTATAATTATTTGCCTAGGGGAAGAATATTTCAGGCAGATGGCAAATACAAGTGAGACAAATATCCTGAACCTGGAATATATTTCAGGACTAGCAAAGAAAATGATGTGGAGGAGCCAGGAAAGAGAGACAAGGAGGGTGACCAGGGCTCATACAAAGCTGTACAGGCCATGGTTAGAAGTTCACCTTCTAATTTTAAGGTTATAGGGGTATGCTGGTGGGTTTAAAGCAAAGGACCAGCATGTTCTGACAGGGGTGGTTCACAGGATGGTCTTAAGAGAGCATCTCTGGATGTCCTGAGGGAGATGATTCTGGGAGACACATAAGGTTAGGTGTGCAGGTAAGAAACATGGGCAGCCCACTAATATATGGAGCTCATATAATAAACTGGGTGTGACCATTTGGTTGGGCCCATAATGGCCTAGAATTGGAGAGAAATGGCTCAGTTAGTAATATATTTTAAAAGTAAAAATGAACGGTGCTGGGAGAACTGGACAACAGGCAGAAGAATGAAACTAGATCATTTTCTCACACCATACATAAAAATAAACCCAAGACGGATAAAGGACCTGAATGGGAGACAGGAAACCATCAAAACCCTAGAGAAGAAAGGAGGAAACAACCTCCTTGACCTTAACTGCAGCAATTCTTACTTGACACATCCCCAAAGCAAGGGAATCAAGAGCAAAAATGAACTACTGGGACCTCATCTAGATAAAAAGCTTCTGCATGGCAAAAGAAACAATCCATAAAACTAATAGGCAACAGATGGAATGGGAAAAGATAGTTGCAAATAACATATCAGATAAAGGGCTAGTATCCAAAATCTAGGGGCGCCTGGGTGGCTCAGTTGGTTAAACGTCCGGCTTTGGCTCAGGTCAAAATCTCACGGTTGTAGGTTCGAGCCTGCATCGGGCTCTGTGCTGACAGCCAGCTCAGAGCCTGGAGTCTGTTTTGGATTCTGTGTCTCCCTCTCTCTCTGATCCTCCCCTGCTCACACTCTCTCTCTCTCTTTCTCTCAGAAATAAATAAAAAACATTTTAAAATATCTATAAGGAACTCACCAAACTCTACACCTGAAAAACAAATAATCCAGTGAAGAAATGGGCCAAAGACATGAACAGACACTCCTCTAAAGAGGACATCCAGATGGTCAAGAGACACATGAAACGATGCTGAGCATTCCTCATCATCAGGGAAATACATATTAAAACCGCACTGAGATACCACCTCATGTCAGTCAGAGTGGCTAAAATGAACAAATCAGGAGACTACAGATGCTGGCAAGGATGTGGAGAAACAGGCACCCTCCTCCACTTTTGGTGGGAATGTAATCTGGTGCAACCCCTCTGGAAACCAGTGTGGAGGTTCCTCAAAAAATGAACACTAGAACTCCCCTATGATCCAGCAATAGCACTGCTGGGAATTTACCTAAGGGATACAGGAGTGCTGATGCATAGGGGCACATGTACCCCAATGTTCATAGCAGCACTCTCAACAATAGCCACAACACGGAAAGAGCCTAAGTGTCCATCAACGGATGAATGTATCAAGAAGATGTGGTTTATCTATACGATGGAATACTACATGGCAATGAGAAAGAATGAAATCTGGCCATGTGTAGCAACATGGATGGACCTTGAGGGTGCTATGCTGAGCGAAATAAGTCAGGCAGGGAAGGACAGATACCATATGTTTGCACGTATAGGAGGATGAGGAGGAACTTAAAGGAGGACCATGGGGGAGAAGAGGGGAAAAATAGTGGGGGAGAGAGAGGAAGGCAAACCATGAGAGATTCTTGAATGCTGAGAACAAACTGAGGGCTGATGGAGGAGGGGGAGGGAGGAAGGGAGGTGATGGGCATGGAGGAGGGCACTTGTTGGGATGAGCACTGGGTGTTAATGGAAACCAACTTGACTATAAACCATTTAAGGAAAAAAATAAAAGTAAAAATGATAAGCACTTCTGGGGAAGATGGCAGAGGAAAACCCTAAACTCACTTTACTTCACAGATACAACTAGGTAACACTCACATCAGACCAAACAACCCAGAAAAGAACCCAAAGACTGGGTGAAGAAAATGATACAACTAAAATCAGTCAAGGTATTCACAATATAAAAAGATGTAAAATATGACAGCATACACTAAAACAATGGGGGAGAGAAGAGGGAAAAAATGGGTTCAAACTTAAGCAACCATCAACTTAATACAGACTGATGTTATATACAAATCAAATGGCAACCACAAATCAAAAACTAATAAGATATGCAAAGAATACAGAGAAAGAAATCCAAATATATCACTAATGAAAACCAGTAAACCGTGAAAGAGAGAAGGAAAAAAGGATCAGAGAAAAACCTCAGAAACAACTGCAAAACAAGTAACAACATGTCAATAAATACATATCTATCAGTACTTTGTCATACATTCACTTTGAATGTAAAATGGACTAAATGTTCCAACAAATGAAATAATGTTCCAACTAAATGTTCCAGGGTGTCAGAATGGATTAAAAAAAAAAAAAACCAGGACCTATCTATATGCTGCCTACAAGAGACTTATTTCAGACCTAAAGACACCTGAAGATTGAAAGTGAGGGTAGTGAAAAAACACTTATACAAATGGATATCAATGAAAGCCAAAGTGGCAATACTTATATCAGAGAAAATAAGATTTTAAAACTAAGATTGTAACAACAGACAAAGAAGGACACTATATAATAATAAAGAGGACAATCCAACAAAAACTGTTGTAAATATTTATGCACTCAATACAGGAATACTGAAATACATAAAATAGTTAATAACAAACATAAAGAAACTAACTGAAAGTAACATAATAATAATAGGGCATTTTAACACTCCACTTACACTGATGGACAGATCATCCAAACAGAAAATCAATAAGGAAAACAGTGGCTTTGAATGACACACTGGACCAGATGAATTTAACACACATATTCAGGACATTCCATTCTAAAATAGTAGAATACATGTTCTTTTCAGGAGGGCACAGAACATCCTTCAAAATAGATCACATAGTAGTCCACAAAACAAGCTTTGACAAATTCAAGAAAATCAAAGTCATACCATGCATCTTTTCTGATCACAACATTATGAAACTAGAAATCGACTACAGGAAAAATCGGCAAAAACAACAAATACATGGAGGGTAAATAATATGCTACTGAAAAATAAATGAGTTAACCAAGAAATCAAAGAAGAAATTAAAAAGCACATGGAATCAGGGGTGCCTAGGCGGCTTAGTTGGTTAAGCATGTGACTCTGGATTTCAGCTCAAGTCATGAACTCATGGTTTGTGGGTTTGGGCCCCACATCTGGCTCTGAGCTGACACCATGGAGCCTGCTTGAGACTGACACTCTCTCTCTCTGCCCCACCCTGCTTCTGCTGGCTCTCTCTCTCTCTCAAAATGAATAAACTTTGAAAAAAAAAAGTACATGGAATCAAACGGTCCAAAACTTTTGAAATGCAACAAAAATGGTTCTAAGAGGGAAGTTTATAGCAATACAGGCCTACATGAAGAAAACAGAAAAATCTTACATACACAACCTAACTTTACATTTACAAGAGCTAGAAAAAGAACAACAAACCAAATGTAAAATCAGCAGAAGGAAGAAAATAATAAATATTGAAGTAGAAATAAATGATATAACAACTAAAAAAACCAATACAACAGATCAATAAAACTAGGAGCTAGTTCCTTGAAAAGATCAACAAAACTGATAAACCTCTAGCCAGACTCATCAAAGAAAAAAAAGACAAATGAAAGAGGAGAAATAACAATCAACACCACAGAAATACATAAAATTGTAAGGCAATGTTATTAAAAACCATATGCCAAAAAATTATACAACCTAGAAGAAAATGGAAAAATCGCTAAAAACATATTAGCTACCAAACCTGAAACAGGAAAAAATTGAAAATTTGAATAGACCAATTACCAGCAAGAAGACTGAATCAGTAATCAAAAAACTCCCAACAAATAAAAATCCAGGACTAGACAGCTTCACAGGTGAACTCCACCAAACATTAACAAGAAGAGTTAATACCTGTTCTTCTCAAACTATTCCAAAAAACAGGCGAGGAAGGAAAACTTCTAAGCTCATTCTATGAATCCAGTATCACCCTGATACCAAAACCAGATAAAGACAGCATATAAAAAAAGAGAACTACAGGCCAATATTTCTGATGCAAAAAAATCTCAAAAAAATACTATCAAACCAAATTCAACATAATATTAAAAAAAAAATTCACCACAAAAAATGGAACTTATTCTGGGGATGCAAGGGTGGTTCAACATTCACAAATTCATCAACATGATTATATATCAATGAGATATTATATTGCAGGATACAAAATTAATGTGCATTTCTGTACACTAATAATGAAGCAGAAGAAAGAGATACTAAAGAAAACAATCCCATTTACAATTGCCCCCAAAATAGTAAGATACCTAGGAATAAACCTAACCAAAAAGGAGAACGAGGTGTACTATTAAAACTATAAAATACTAATGAAAGAAATTGAAGACACAAAAAAATGGAAAGACATTCCATGTTAATGGATTAGAAGAACAAATACTGTTAAATAAATACTGTTATACTACCCAAAGCAACCTACACATTTAATGAAATCCCTATCCAAAGACCAACAGCATTTTTCACAGAGCCAGAACACACAGTCCTAAAATCTACATGGAACCACAAAAGACTCTGTATACTCAAAGCAACCTTGAAAAAGAAAGACAAAGCTGGAAGCATCACAATTCCAGACTTCAAGTTTTATTACCAAGATGGAGTCATCAAACAGTATGGAACTGACATAAAAACAGACAAATGGACCAATAGAAGAGAACAGAAAACCTAGAAATAAACCACAGTTATACGGTCAGTTAATTTTTGACCAAGCAGGAAAGAACATGCAATGGGAAAAAAAAAAAAAAAAAAGTCTCTCCAACAAATGTGGTTGAGAAAACTAGATAGCAATATGCTAAAGAATGAAACTGGACCACTTTGTTATACCATAAACAAAAATAAGTTCAAAATAAATTAAAGACCTAAATGTAAGACCTAATGCCCTAAAAATCCTAGAAGAGAGCACAGGCAGTAATGTCTCTGACATCAGCCATAGCAACATTTTTCTAGATGTCTCCTGAGGCAAGGAAAATAAAAGTAAAAATAAACTACTGGAATTTCATCAAAATAAAAAGCTCTGCACAGCAGAGGAAACAATCAACAAAACTAAAGGGCATGTATGGGAGAAGATACTTGCAGATGACATATCTAATAAAGGGTTAGTGACCAAAATACATAAAGAATTGATGCAATTCAACATCCAAAAAAACAAATAACTAAAAATGTGCAGAAGATATGAATAGACATTTCTCCAAAGAAAATATACAGATAATCCAACAAACACATGAAAGGATACTCAACATCACTTATCATCAGGGAAATGCAAATCAAAACTATAATGAGGTATTACCACATCACACCTATCAAATAGCTAAAATCAAAAACACAAGAAACAGCAAGTGTTGGCAAGTATGTAGACAAAAGGGAACCCTTTTGCCCTGCTGGTGGGAATGCAAACCAGTAGAGCTACTATGAAAAACAGTACAGAGCTTCCTTTAAAAGTTAAAAATAGGGGCACCTGGGTGGCTCAGTCAGTTAAGCGGCCGACTTCGGCTCAGGTCATGATCTCATGGTTCATGGGTTCGAGCCCCACATCGGGCTCTGTCCTGACAGCTAGCTCAGAGCCTGGAGCCTGTTTCAGATTTGTGTCTCCCTCTCTCTGACCCTCTCCCCTGCTCACGCTATTTCTCTCTCTCAGAAATAAATTTAAAAAATTAAGAAAAATTTTTTAAAAAGTTAAAAATAGAACTACCTTATAATCCAGTAATTGCACCACTGGGTATTTACCCCCCAAATACAAAAATATTAATTCAAAGGGATACTGCACCCCAATGTTCATAGCATTATTTATACTAGCGAGGATATGGAAACAGCCCAAGTATCCACTGATCAATGAATAGATTAAAAAAATGTGGTATGTATACACAGGGAAATACTCAATAGCCATCAAAATGAATGAAATCTTGCTATTTGCAATGACATGGAAGAAGCTAGAGAGTATAATGCTAATGAAATAAGTCAGTCAGAGAAAGACAAATACCATCTGATTTCATTCAAAGCAAAGGAACAAAGGGAAAGAGAGAAGGAGAGGGAGAGAGAAACCAAGAAACAGACTCTTACCTACAGAAAACAAACTGATGGCTACCGGAGGGGAGGTGTGTGTTGGTTTAGTTGAAATAGGTGATGGGGATTAAGGACTGCAATGTTGTGATGAGCACCAGGTGATGTACAGAATTGTTGAATCACTCTATTGTACACCTGAAACTAATATAACACTGTTAACTATACTGGAATTAAGTCCTTTTTTAAAGTAGAAATGACAGGATTTGCTGGTGGAATGTGTATGAAGTAAGAGAAAAACAGAAGATGAAGAGGACCACCAGAATTTTGTGTTAGGCAAATGCTCAATAGAAATACCTGTTTTAAAAAAATTTTCTATCATGAAAGAGTAATAGCTTAGAGTTAGGAAAACTTTTCTAAAAGTTATAAAATTTTTTTCACTAAAAATGAACAAGATAAAAGTATCAAGGTCAAATTCAATACAAAGTTATTATTAGAAAAGAGAAAATAAGATACAGAATAACATCCCTCTGATGAAACAGGTCAGAATTATGTGCCCACAAAAAAGGTCAAAACTGTACTCTATTATTTTCAAAGAAGTTCTATTTTTTATTTTATTTATCTTTTTTCATGATACTTTTAGTTTATTTTCTGGGTACATTTTTTTTTTTAACAAATAGTTTATTGTCAAGTTGGTTTCCATATAACATCCAATGCTCATCCCCACAAGTGCTCTCCTCCATGCCCATCTTCCCCCTCCTCCCCCTGCACCCATCAGTCTTCAGTTTGTTCTCAGCATTCAAAAGTCTCTCATGGTTTGCCTCTCTCCCTCTCTCCCACCATTTCCCCCCTTCTTCTCCTGCATGGTCCTCCGTTAAGCTCCTCCTCATCCTCCTATACGTGCAAACATATGGTATTTGTCCTTCTTTGCCTGACTTATTTCACTCAGCATAACACCCTCAAGGTCCATCCATGTTGCTACACATGGCCAGATTTCATTCTTTCTCATTGCCATGTAGTATTTCATCGTATAGATAAACCACATCTTCTTGATCCATTTGTATGTTGATGGACACTTAGGCTTATTATTTCCAAAGAAGTTTTAAAAAAGTAACAGAATCAAACAAGATATGAAAGAAACAACAGAAGTTAAAATTAGGACAACCAAAATATTAAATTTAAATATTAAATTCAGTAAAAAAAATTTATAAAATATAGACTAAATTAGAAAAGGGCAAAGGAACAAATGAACACAATAGATGGTGCTTTAACACAAACAGAAGGAGGAAAGGAAGAAAAAGAAAAAGGTACAAAGTGTTTGAAAGAGACGATAGTTAACATGGACTCTAAAAGGTATCCAACACACAATGATGATCATGTGTCCACAAAAGAGGGCTAAGGGATGCAAACAGTACAAACTGTTATACAGAGAAAAGACCTAAAACTGCATTTTAAAGGAACATATCACCTATCTGTGAATATCACCTATATAATAACCATTATGAAAATATATTCTAGTAAAATTACTGAAACAAAGCACAACATATAAGTGGAAAAACAGATTATCACCATCATACTTTCACAGAGGAAGAATATGGGATCCAAAAATTGAAAGAAAACCTAACTTTCAAGGTTGAGCACAAACTGTCATGGACAAGCCAATTCCAGGGCTGCTATCCTGAGCCCTACTGAAGAACTGACTAGAGAGTGAGCTTCAGACAGTCATAAAGAAAAAAGAGATAGGGTCCCTGGATGGCTCAGTCAGTTGAGTGACCAACTCTTGATTTCGGCTCAGGTCATGGTATTGTTCAGGAGGTTGAGCCCCATGATGTGCTCTGAGCTGACAGCACAGAGCCTGCTTGGGATTTCCTCCCTCCTCTTTCTCACTCTTTCTCTCTCTCCAAATGAATAAACATTTTAAAAAGAGAAAGAAAAGGATTAGAAGTGAGCATTAAACAGAGTAAGAATAAGACTAAATGAAGATTAAATAGAAGTATGGTATATAATGGTTATTATGCTCTAGTAGATACAGTATAATAACATTTTAATAAAGTTGGGAGAAGGAAGAGGGAATAAGCCAAACATGTTTATTTATATTAGATTTGTATCCTTAGTCCCTAGTTTCTGTACTGTGAAATAAAGCAAATGAATAATTGTGAGATCTTATAATTCTGTCATCCCCTATCTAACCAAGAGTTTCAGTATAGACAAAAATACAGAGGTAACGTAAGAGGTTAACAGAAACCCTACAGTTCTGAATTTGAATCCAATGTATCAGTATGAACTAAAAAAGAGGTCAGGGGACTGCCCAACCATTCATCCTACCTCTGTCTACTGAAAAGGTCTAGAAACAAGGACAGCCCAGTAATCTAAAATGCCTTCTCCACTAAAAGACACCAAGGAAGATTCCAGGTGGGGGACAGAAACTATATGACAAACCTAAAGCATCTTATCATACCAGACTGCATGGAGGTGATCAATGGATCACCAATGTCATTCTGGAACAAAGTGAAGAGGTTCCTGATGTCTAGAGATGGGATAATTTGAGCTTCAATAGAATAATAGTCACAAGGGATTAAAGCCCATCATAAACATATACGTTTAAATCCATGAGTTCACCACCATATAAAAGAAAAAAAAACCTCTAACTGGTCACCCTCAAAGAATGATAGGCAATCAATTCATCCTCTTAAAAATATAAATAGAAGAAAAATTCAAGCATTTAATCCTGTCTTGCTTATGCAAACAGCACCCCTGGATACCAACTAAAGGATGAGGGAAAATATCTCTTCATAAAGTATTCCAGCTAATAAATAGGAAAAGAAGTGGAACAATTAGAATAGCACCGTTTTTGCAACCCCCCCAATGGATTAATGGCCTCAAGCTCTGAGCATCAGTAGGTGCTGACATCACATAAAGCACAGGGACACAACTACCAATGGTCTTGCCAAAGGGGCTGAACTACTTGAACTCTGAATCAGAACAAATTTGCAGAAAGACAAGGATGAAGAATAGGCTGAAGTGCAGCAGGAGTATGCAAATCCAGGCTGCAGGGAAGCCTAATGGGTCAAAAGCCAAGATTCCTCAATACGTAGATTGGTTTAAAAAAAAAAAAAAAGGAAAAAAGAAAACCAAGGAAAAATCTAAAGTTAGAATAAGAAACTTAAAAGATAGAAACAATTAGAGACTTAAGAAGTGGATGTATGCCTGGATAACAGAAATTGCCCAGAAATACAAGTCAGCATTATCTCCAAGTCAAAACAGCAATCACTTTAATGAGGACACAGAAGTTTCTGGAAATTGGCACAGGACTTCTTCTAGATCTGAGTTTTGGTGATTAAGGCAAACCACACCTGATAATCATTAAGCTAAACATGTATTCTGCATGGTTTTCTGTATCATGTTTATTCTGGGGGAAAAAAAGTATTTTTTAAAAAGTAGGGGAGGGGCGCCTGGGTGGCTTAGTCGGTTAAGCGTCTGACTTTCGCTTAGGTCATGATCTCGTGGTTCGTGGGTTCGAACCCCGCGTCAGGCTCTGTGCTGACTGCCAGCTCAGAGCCTGGAGCCTATTTCAGAGTCTGTGTCTCCCTCTCTGACCCTCCCCTGCTCACGCTGTCTCTCTCTTTCTCTCCTAGAAATAAATAAAAATATTTAAAAAAAATAAAAATAAAAAAATAGAAAGTGGGGGAATAATTTTAAAGCAATTTTGTAGCTTCCTTTCTATAAAATGGTAATGGTTACTTCTGATGCAATTACAGAAATGAAGCTGTTCTACAGGCAGAGATCCTTCTATCGTCCTCCCCCTGGGCCAGTACTGAGTACCTGGTATCTTCACTGTGCCACTGGAGGAAGTGTCGTCTGTGTAGGGATGGCTACTCTCCACCACCACAGGCTGAGAAGACAAGCGACCACTCTGTGAGTCTGTGGCCACATCCTCCAACTCAGTGACACAGAGCTCCAGCAACATATCTGCCACCTGGGGGAGGAAACAGGGACACAGATCAGGTCACCAGAACAGGACTTCAGAATTTGATAAATCTAGTTTAAGTCAGGGCTTGGTTCCCTCGCCTATAAAATCAAGACAGTACAGACCTCACAGAGGTGCGGTGAAGCTTTTAAGTAGCTGGGAGCTGCCTAACATACACAAAACATTCAATATGTGCCAAATGATAAACCTGTGATCACAACAGTTTTTTATACCAAGGCAAGATTACTTCCTAGTGACAAAAAGTCTGCCTCAGGAAAAAAAATATCAAGGGAAGGAGCAGAAGGTGATAAAAGTGACCAAAATCCTAGAGGTCACTGGGGGTCAAGCAGGAGGGGGCAGAAATAGAGAACGATTAAGCCACCCACCAAACAGCAGTATAGTACCTGAAATGAGTAGCTACAAACACAAACCTAAGTGGGATTTCTTCTGACCCAGGACATAAAGGGTCAGCGCTGATACCATCTTCCCTCAACAATCCATAATGTCCTTATTTCATTTTTTAAAAATTTATTTATTTATTTTGAGAGAGAGAGAACACTCACAGAGGAGAGGCAGAGAGAGAGGGTGAAAGAGAGAATCCCAAGTAGGTTCCCACTGTTAGCATAGAGACTGATGGTGGGGTTCAAACTTGTGAACCATGAGATCATGACCTAAGCCAATCTAGAGTCAGATGCTTAACCGACTGAGCTACCCAGGTATCCCAGTCCTTATTTCATTTAAAAATTTTACCGGTTCACACCACTGAAGTGGTAAACAGTGGTGATAATAAACTCTTTGATTTCTATTTTTAAAAATAAATAAGAATATATTATTGTAGCAGTAAGAACCTACAAATTTTTTAAATTTAGGGAAAAAATTATTCTGTTCCATACTTTTCAGGAATAAATGATTTTTCTCCTCTATTTTTCCTCATATGTAGATAAACAGATTAGCTTAGTAAATAGTTTTATTAATGACAAACTAATATCACTGCTATCTAGGTAATAGGACTAAAAATTCAAACATCTCTCTTTTAAGAGTCCCAAATATTAGATTAGGGTGACATAGGACTAGTGTCTTGCCCCTGGCCAGGATAGTCTGAAGAAAATCCTATCTTTGCTTCTGTTTCCCCTTAAACCTGGTGTGCGTCACCAAGACACACATTTTGGTATCATCAAACAGCTAACACACAGTCTACCAGGCATTTTCTGGTCTTCACAATCTTGCTCTGAAAATCCCATCATACTCCCAGGAGAGGTCAACAAGAAGAGGGTGACACAGGCATCACAAATGTGGCTCTGCCCTAAGAGCACTTCCCCCATTTCTCCCAACCACCAGCAACCTGAGTGTCCATGAGCCAGTGGACAACCTCTCAGAGCCTCAGTTTCAACATCTGTAAACAGAGAATACCTATAATCTATACTGAGAATGCACTCAGAACCAGGCCTGGCAGGTATGTGTGTAACAAATGCTGGGCATTATGACTTTAAATCCATGTCCTCATTCATATCCTCATTCATATCCTTTCCTCTCACAAATGCAATAAACTTGTAAAAAACAAAAACGAAAACAAAAAAAAGCTTTTGCTTGTGGCAATTCATCTTCATTCAGTCTCTCAGAATTATGCCAAGTACATTGCCTTGAAAAACTAGAAAGTAGGAAACCTACCTCCTGTTCTTCCTGAATATGATTAAGAAATAACAAGCCCCAAACCATTTAATTTATTAACTACCAAATCATTTACTATGTTTTCAAGACCACTTAACCATACTTAAGTACTTTCTCATTTGGGCAGCAGTGATATGGGGCCCAGAGAAACACAGGTACATTTCTGTACAGAGCACACGGCATCAGACTCCTTGACGTGGCCAGTTCTGAAAAGGCAGAAGGAGGCCATTGATAAATAAGAGTCTTTAGGAAGCCAAAAAGTTTTAGGACTGATTAATCCAATTACTAAGATGTACTGATATGATACTGACTTTATACCCTAAACTAGCCACATGTGGCTATACAAATTTAAATTTGTTAAAGCTAAATAAAATGACAACTTCACTAGTTGTCAAGTGGTCAACAGGTACCTGTGACTAGAAGCCACTATACCGGATGGCTCAGCTAGCCACCACAGTAGAAAATCCTTTGAACCCTATGTTACCAGCTATTAAAGCTATTTTAAAGCATAGTAGTTAAATCACTGTGGCATTAGACAATAAAAGGTTAATGGAACAGAAGAGTCCACTAATGGACCCAAATATATACAGGAATTTAAAATATGATTAAAATGGTTTTCAAATCATTGGGAAAAGGATGGATTATTCAATAAATGGTTGTGAGACAACAAGTTTGCCATCTAGGCAAAAATAAAGTTGGATCCCCACCTTATCCCTTATATCAAGATAAATTCCAGATAGATCAAAAATGTAAATATAATAGATGAAATCCTAAAAATAATTAGAAGACACTTGGGAGATTTTCTTTAAATAATGTTATGTAGGTAAGCATTTTTTCAGCAATAATACAAAATCCAGAAGCCATCAATGAAAAAAACTGGATGGTCCAACTTCATAAAAATTAGAAATTTCTAAATGGCAAAAAATACCAAAATGATGTCAGAAGGCACAATAAGGACAACAACGGCACACATGACAGAAAGGGCTTGTTTACGAGGGGTCCTTCTAAACTGCTGTCTGCTAGAATAAAATAAAGCATGAAAGAAGGTGTGATGTCAACAGGAGCATATCCCTCAGAGAGGAGCCCATGACACCCATCACATGACTCACCTGTGGGTATGCGGTACCCATGCCAGACAGCACAGCTGACAGCACGTCTCTGCCCTTGTCCCCTGCCCGGCTGCACACGGACAACTTGAGCAAGTCTACCATGACGCGAGTGTCATCTGCAACCAGCAGACTGGTGAATTCATCCAAGGACTGAGGTTCTGGGCCTGATGCTTTATTTTGGCTTTCAACATCCTAAAAGGTCCAACAATTCAAATGAGGAATGATACATTACAAAACAGTCATCAGTTTACCTATAAACCTAAAGGATACACAACTACTACTGATGAACAGGGACTTTATGAGGACTTTAAGACCATGAAATGCCAGGTTAAAAAAGGACAGACCTCTAAAATTTCCACTACCACGTACTACACTTTCAAGACCAATTAACTGTTTTACAAAATGCTGGTAATATCTGTGAAATGGCATACATAAACTATAAGTACATGACAATTTATACTGTGACCGAGTTCGTATCACAGGTGGATGGCTTGGAATGAAGTCACACCAGATACAATTTGCCCCCACCCCATTCATAAGATATGCTTAGGAATTTTCTATCAATTAAATTTGTACTTTTACATATTTTGCCTACATCCCCTATATAATTCTATCCTAGAATCTCTAAATCACTTTAAAGTGACTTGTTGCTGGCATGTAAAACATTATCAATAATCTCTTTTTCCTTGGGTTCTTTGAAAATGAAAATATTCTTCTTTTACTTCTCATTCACAGTAATTTCAGCTAGAACATACCACACCTGTCATCATTTACCTCCCCCTCCCCTGTAGCAGGGGAACGGAGCCACTTATTTGCCTGTGGCAGCATCTTTACCTGCCCTCTGACCTTGTGAAGATGTCCCATCCAGGACTGCTACTTCACAGCCTGCTATCTAACACCTAAGAGCCTCTTGGGGGTTGGACTTATAGAAACAAACAAGGAGCCATCAGAGGTAGGAAATCCCACAGCTTTTGAATGTAGAAGGAATGGGAATCACTGAGACTCTGTGCTGAATGGGGGACAAGACAGGACCTTCTAGTTCCCCAGGCAGAGTCTAGCTCATCAGAGAAAGAACAAGATCCCAGATGTGCCTCTCCTCTTCTCTCCTACTCTCTGGATATCAGCAAAACTAGTACCAACTCTTTCTAGAAAAAGAAACGAGATAGAGGAAGCACAAGCCCCACAAAGGGAAACTTAAGGGGAATATGACACATCCAATGTGCAAATTCTATTGACTTAGGCCCTGGACACCATACCTCTCTGAGCTAGGAAAAGTTTCTCCCTTTAAAGAAATGGACCTTGCTCCTTTGCATGGAGACACAGAGAATCATTAAGTGAAGTTCATCAGAAATGATGACATTCCACAATCTCACTCACTGAAGACCAGTAAAAGCATTCAGTGGAATGTATTAACATGTGATTAATACTAACAATACTAATATGAAAATTATTTTCCCATAATTTATGAATCAAACCAAAACTGAAATGATAGGAAAATAGGGTATAATCTGGATAATACCGATGTCTCCTAAATAAACTGGTAGGAAAGAAATCCCTCTTCTACCTAAAAGCAAAAATTTTATATAATTCAGGATTTCTGCATTAAACCCTCACCCTAGGAGATTGTGAAGTATGAGAAGTTGAGTCTAGACACCTAATTTTTTTTTTTAATTTTTTTTTTTAATGTTTTATTTATTTCTAGGAGAGAGAGAGACAGTGTGAGCAGGGGAGGGTCAGAGAGAGAGGGAGTCACAGACTGAAACAGGCTCCAGGCTCTGAGCTGGCAGTCAGCACAGAGCCCGACATGGGGCTCGAACCCACGAACCGCGAGATCATGACCTAAGCGAAAGTCGGACGCTTAACCGACTAAGCCACCCAGGCGCCCCTAGACACCTAATTTATAAATGGCAATTTTTTAATTACCACAGATGGTTATGAATAATTTCCATAGGACATATTTTTTGCCGGTAGTAATAGCATAATAAATCAAGGATTACACTTGTTTGATGAGCACCAGGTGTTGTGCGGAAATGTTGAATCACTATCACTTATACCTGAAACTAATATTATACTATTAACTAACTGGAATTTAAACAAAAACTTAAAAAAAAAAAGAATGCATGTTTGTCCCCAAAGCGGGTATGCTGGCAAGGGAGAGAGTGTGAGCAGGGTAAGATGGCCCAGCATAGAGGGCACCTAAGTGGGCTGCGGAGGGTGTCCACATATGGGGGTGGCTGGTGTGACAAAGCCATGCAATGCAGAAGGGGTCCTGCTTTGGCAAGCCAGCTTGGGAGATGAGGAGAGGTCACAACTCAAGCAGTTGAGAAGTCATCCCTGTAGAAGTCAAAGTGGTTTTGAGTGTCAGAAGCTGTGCAGAGAATGGGGGGTATCCATGTGAGGCAGGTGTGGTAGCCAAGATGGGAGGCTGGCTATTTAAGAGGGAGTAAGTAAACTGCCAATAACAGAATCAGGTTTCTCACTTTCTGAAGGCCCAGATCTTGCCTTCCAAATACTATTCTCCACTAAACAGAACCAAGACTTCCTAGAGAAACATTTGATTTCTGGGCTGGAGGATAAATCATTTCATTGAGTCTAGAACAGTGTACTGTGCCAGAAAGCAAGGCAACACTCAAAAAATTATGAGAACATGTTAAAAGGACAGATAAAATTTTACAAAATGGTTAAAGAATAACTAACACTGACCCTTCAAACTATTCTTTAAAAAAACAAAACAAGAATATAAAAACACTAACACATTCTATTAAGGCTGGCATTACTCAGATACACAAACCAGGCATAAGTTTTCATAAGAAAACTACAGATCAGTAGTATCCTTTATGAAGACAAGTATAAAAACACTCAAAAAATAGCAAATTAATCCAGCAACAAATGAAAGGATTATACAGTTCAAAAGTAGGGACAGAACAAAAACAAAAAAAAACAAAACAAAATAAACAGGGGAGGAGCAAAGATAAACCCTGTGTGTTCGACTGAAACTGAAAATAGTTTTTTGGTTAGTTTATTATAAGCTGAAAACAGTGGTTTGAACTAGTCATGGTTTTGCTGGGGTTTTGTTGTTGTTGTTTACTTATTTTGAGAGAGAGAATGTGTGAGTGCGTGCAAGTGAGGGAGAGGCAGAGAGAGGGAGAGACAGAATCCCCAGCAGGCTCCAAGGTGCCATCACAGAGCCTGACATGGGGCTCGATCTCATTAACTGCAAGACCATGACCTGAGCTGAAATCAAGAATGGAATGCTTAACTGACTGAGTCACCCAGGCGTTCCTCAGTGTTTATTATAAAGATAAGATGCTGAAGGAGAAAAAAAATGCTCAGATGCACACATGTTTGCTGAGAAGGTGTAAACCATGAACATCCAATAGAAATCAATTTACCAAGTTTCCAGATCTTGTTTCTAAATTCTATGATCCACTAAAAGGAACCAGGGATCCTTGGAGAAGTGGATGATTCCAAAGCAGGAGCAGAGCAAATGAAAGATAAGTGCAGAACACACTGATGTGCCAAAAAGTAAGGAAGTGCTCAAAAAATTATGGGGACATGTCAGGACAAATGAATTAGCCATAAAAGGCTCAAGGGCCAAGTCTAGGACAATTTGGGTGTCAAATGAGGATAGCAATGTATGTGATTATTTGAGTAAAGTAGGATCCCACCAGTGGAGCCTGGGTGGCTCAGTCAGTTGGGCATCTGACTACGGCTCAGGTCGTGATCTCATGGTTCGTGGGTTCGAGCCCTACATCAGGCTCTGTGCTGACAGCTAACTCAGAGTCTGGAGACTGTCTCTGGATTCTGTGTCTCCCTCTCTCTCGGACCCTCCCCTGCTCATGCTGTCTCTCTCATTCTCTCTCTCAAAAAAACCAAAAAAACAAAAAAAAAACATTAAAAAAAAAGTAGGATCTCATCCTACTTTATACCATCATAGATAGACAGACAGACAGACAATGATGAGAAGGGAGCTTCTCACAGAAGAACAGCAACAATTATTTTCCAAAAGGAATGACGAAATCTGAAAAATCACCATTTGACAACTACTACAGTAATAATGGATTCAGCAAGAATCATCAACAGATACTAAAAACTAGTGAGTAAAAATACAAGGAACAAGGTACTTACAGGTATTTACAGTCTCCAAGTATCTCCCCATGAATACTTATTAATAAACT
This sequence comes from Hyaena hyaena, assembly GCF_003009895.1. NCBI lineage: Eukaryota > Metazoa > Chordata > Mammalia > Carnivora > Hyaenidae > Hyaena > Hyaena hyaena. The sequence continues at coordinate 293,788 of NW_024081509.1, forward strand.
CTTACTAACTTCTGGTAGAGAGACCTGGCAGACACTTCTTAACCAAGCAAGAAGAATTAACATCACCAGTAATGCAGTGAATCAACAATGCACATATCCCAGTAGGATGCAATCAAAAGAACTCTACATCCTTCCTGTGGTATTTAAGTCAAAATGAAGGACTTTCCATATTGAGTACGAAAGAGACAACACAAAGCTGCAAAGACTAAACATCTTCTCAATGAAAGAGTTGGACTTTCATCTGAAATTAATTTTTCTATGTAACTTATTTCTACTCATCAGGTCCACAACCGTGATAGATGGGCAACTTACTAAGAAGACTGAGAAAATAGCAGCAACACACAATCCTGAGTTGGGTTCTAGACCTATAAAGGATACTATTAGGACAATGAGCAAAAATCTGATTATGGATTAGAAAGTAATTCTGGATTAATGTTAATGCCCTGGCACTCAGGAAATATACACTAAACCCATAAGGATGTATGGGGACTGTGCCTTACAGCTCCCCACCAATGGTTCAGAAATGCCAACAACTGGAGAACCTATGTGAATGGCATATGGAAGTATAATGTGTTGTATTTCTATGTACTACTTTTCCAACTTTTGTGTACATTTAAGATTATTCCAAATAAAATGTTAAAGAAGAAAACCCCTTGACCTCTTTGGTTTTTGTCATAGTTTCTGCAATGATGCTGGCAGCTCCTGGGTCATCCGTCACTGGGATAAATGGTCTAGAAGAAGCTGAGGAAGCAGATGGGGTCACTGCAGAGGGGGTCACAGCATCCTCAGAAGAGATCATCTAGTTTAAAAAGTATACAAGGAAAGGAAAAATTCAGCAACATGGCACACTTTCCACAAAAGTAGCCTGACCTCAAACACCTTGGGTCATCTGGAAGCCCAAGATGCTATAGAGGTTAGCAAGGTGCTACATCACCAGCTCCAGGAGGTACACAGCAACCCTGCAAAGTTAAGCACATTCATACTCCCATGAAAACCTATTAATATTAACAATGGTCACATGAAGATTAATATGAGCTCACATCTATTCAAGTTGGGTTTTTCCCCAAAATAGCTTTAAGGTGTCAGAACTGCAGATAAAGGACTATGGATTTGCATTTAGCAACTTTTTAAAAGAATAAATTTCTATTTAAGCACTAAAAAGATCCTTTTTAAATAAAATATTTTCTAATCCAAGCCAAAAATCACAGGAGTAGGCACAAAAGCACTCTTAGTGGAAGAATGACTTATACTTTTCTAGACACAAAGCAGCTACCATTTCCTTTTTGATCTAATGTTGCTTTATTGCTTTACTATTTATTTTTACCTCTCCTCTCTTTTCTTGCCATGGATTTGGACTCAATCTGTCTTCAATACCAATAGCCAGTACACATTCCTCTCCATTCACAGGACTGGCCATAGCAGACACATCAGAAGGAGGTGCCGAGGAGGAGAATGAGGGACACTCCACTGGGGCAATCATGCCAGCCGGCATGAGGGCCCCGACCACCGCGTCTCTGTCAGGAGAGAAAGCCAGGCCTGTGGTGAACTGCCCTTCACCACTGCAGGACAGAAGAGTCAGGAGTGGGGACAAGCCCTTACTGAATGGTGCCCTCATTATAATCGGATATACATAAAGGAGTTTTGGGAAAATAATGAACTAATATTCATCAGCTAAAAGCTACAAAGTTTACTTAAGATCTATTTATTTGAATGACCACTATGATGATAAGTGAAAAAATACCAAACATAAAAATCAGATAAGAATAAACCCCCAGATTTCCCTGAGAAATCTTCTAGGGTTATTGTTAGAGGTTGAGGATACTTTTTTGTTTACTGAGAATTGTGTACCAAGGGTGCCTCACACAAAGCTGCAAAGACTAAACATCTTCTCAATGAAAGAGTTGGACTTTCATCTGAAATTAATTTTTCTATGTAACTTATTTCTACTCATCAGGTCCACAACCGTGATAGATGGGCAACTTACTAAGAAGACTGAGAAAATAGCAGCAAAATGTTGGAAAGATGGTATTATCAAAACTCTACCTTATCAAATGTTTGAGTGAAGATGACCAGAGGTTGTATACATTACTGTATCTTCATATCAATATGTATCAATTTGTATCAATTTCATCCCTCAAACAGTAATGCTTAAAGTTTACTGGCCATAAAGAATAACAAAAATGTTTTTAAGTTTGGATTTCTGATTCATGTTTCAACCCCCATTAAAGAATGCACAAAGATACCATCAATCACTATCTAAGGGCATATGAACTAAAACTCATAGTATTTAAAGATAACACCATAACATTCTCCTAGACATAGGATAAAACAAATATACGAAAACCCAAAGTTTACATAGCTGCAGGATTTCAAAAGTTAGCCAACAAGCCTACCTGGCATACATGATTTGCAATGCTGTAAGTATATGAGATAAGGCCTGCTGTTTGGCCAGATTTCCATCCAATGACAGAAGAATCTTGGCAAGAGAAGGGCGATTTGGCTTAGAATTATTTGCACCACTAATTTTATTACTGGCAGCAGAAGAATCAGCATCTGAAGGCACACCTGAAAAAGGAAAATAAAATGTGGGTTCAATTTTAAAGATCAGAATTTGCTCTATTCCTATTTGACCTTTCAGTGTAACTCTAAAACATACTGCAATCAGCATTTTGCTATTTTACAGATCAAGTTCTGTTCATTAATGGTCTCCCAGAGTAAAAACAAAATCAAAAACAACAAACAACCTATCTATCTATACTTCTATAAAGAAGCTATTTTCATCAAAGCTTTGTTATAACTGCAGAAAAGAATGGAGATTTTTGCTAATGCATTTCTAACAACATATATATGTGGTATGAAAATACAATAACTACCTGCATTTACTTACCATCGAAATGCAAAACAAAAAATAATACAAAACAATGGACAGAAGACAAGATGTTCACCAATAATAGTCTTACTGGACACATGTCCCAGCTCATCACAGCGTAAAGAGTTCACAAGCCTTAGCCAAGGGATAAGTGTATAAGTATCCACAGGTGGATACCAATGGTCTATGTTAGTTAAGAAGGCAGACCTCAGAGTTAGGAAGGCCAATGTAGTCAGAGTTCATAGAACAGAAACAGAGAAGAGAGAGCTGCCCAGACAGTGCTCTGGAGTTGTGTAGGTAGCCTCACTCACCTCAGCTGAGGATGCAGCAAAAGGCGATGGGTGCCTACATGAAAGGAAACTTCCTAAAGCCAAAGAAAGAACTACATGAAAGGACTGGAGGCCCAGCACACAGGCCAGAAGAATGTAGTGGGACAAGCATAGCACTTGCTCCCATCAGCCAGACAGGAAGAGCTCAGATTCACTGGGCACTAAATAGAGTACTCGCACTGGGTGTTATATGGAAACTAATTTGACAATAAACTATTTGTAACAAATAAATAAATAAATAAATAAATAAATAAATAAATAAATAAATAAATAGAGTACTCAGCAGGATCTTGTTTCAGTGGTGGAGACAATCAGTCTCAGACTAATAAGAGGTCTGAAGCCACTAAACAAATTCAAAACCAAGACCCAAAAGGAACAAAATGCTTCAGAGTAGCTTAACTGTATTTAAGCTCAGGAAGATTTACAGACATAAAAAATCTCTAGCAACATCCAGAGTAAAACTCACAATGTATAGCATCTAACTAAAAGTTACCAGGTAGGCAGGAAGACAGGAAAATGTTACCCAATTCATAAATAATAAGAAAAATCAATGAATCTAAACAACCCAGAATTGACACAGATGTCAGAGCCAACAGACATGGAAATTAAAACACTTATTATATCTATATTATGTATGTTCAAAAGGGGAAATGGAAATACGTAAGATATAAAAATACTCAAACCAAATTTCTAGAGAGGAAACTACAATGTCTGAGATTAAGATAGTTTGGTGATGTTAATAGCACATTAGAAAAGGAAGAGTAGTGAATTTGAAGACACAGCAATGGAAGCTATGCAAAATGAAACTGAGGAGAAAAGAAAGCAAAAAATGAACAGAACAGCAATTACCTGTGGGACAACTTCAAGAGACCTAATATATAGAGAACCAGAGTTCCCAAAGAGGAGAAAGAGAAAGGTACAGAAAAGAAATTTTTTTGAAGAAATAGTGACTGAAAAATTTCCAGATTTGATGAAAATTATAAACCCAAAGATCAAGAAGCACAAGCACAAGAACCAGGAAGATAACTATACCAAGGTACATTGTAATCAAATTGTTCGAAACCCTGTGGGGCTCTGTGCTGACAGTTTGGAGCCTGGAGCCTGCTTCGGATTCTGTGTCTCCCTCTCTCTCTGCCCCTCTCCTACTTGTACTGTGTCTCTGTCTCTCTCAAAAATAAACATTAAAATTTTTTTAAAATTTATTTTGTTTGTTTTTTAGAGAGAGAGAGACAGAGGGACAGAGCATGAGTGGAGGAGGGGCAGAGAGATAGATACAGGGTGCTCGCATCCATCAACCGTGAGATCATGACCTTAGCTGAAGTTGGATGTTTAACTGACTGAGCCTCCCAAGCACCCCAAGGAAGCTTCTTTTAATATAAAGACACAATAGGTTAAAAGGAAAAGGATGAAAAAGATACAGTATGTCACAGTGCATGGAATAGCATGGTTTATATACTATATAGCACTGATCAAAAGAAAACTGGAGTGGCTATATCAATATGGGACAAATTAGATTTTAAAAACAATAACCTTGAAAGCAAAGGGATAAAGAGGATACTTGACAAAGTCAAATAAGGAGAGTAAAGTAAATGGCTGCATATGAAAAGAAAGAAGATCCTAAATCAATGACCTAAGCTTCTAAAATAAGAAATCAGAACAAATAAAAACAAAAGGAAAAGAAACAAATTAGGATTAGAGCAGACACCAGTGAAACAGAAAACAGAAAAACAACACAGAAAAATCAAGAAAACTATAAATTTGCACTTTGAAAAAAAATAGTAAAATTGATAAACCTCTAGACGAACTGGAAAGAGAAGATATAGTTACCAATATAAATAAGGAATGAAAGAAATGACATCACTACAGATTCCCCAAATATTAAAATATTTAAAATATTAAATATTTAATAAGCCAACATATTAAAATAAGCCAACACTACCAATAAATTTAACAACTTAGGTGAAAGGACAACTTCCATCAAAGACATAAATCTTACTAGAAAAGAAAGAGATAACCTTGAATCCATTAAAGGATACATTAAATATGTGGTTAAAAAGCAGAAAGAAACCCCACAAAAAAACACTAGGCCCAGATGGCTTCATTAATGAATTCCATTGAAAGAGTATACACAAATTTAAAAGGAAAATGAAAGGAAGGGATCACTTACCACTTCATTCTATGAGGTCAGCATTACCCTGACTCTGATACCAAAACCAGACAGAGACATTATTAGAGAAGTACAGGCCACTATCTATCATGAACAAAGAGTAAAGTTCTTTTTTTTTTTAGCAAACTGAATCTAACAAAGTACAAAAGAATAACTTGTAAGTCAAAACAAAGGGAATTTTTAAAATACACAAAAGGGAATGAGAAAGAAAATTCAACATATCAAAATTTGTGAGCTATAGCTAAAGCAGTGCTGAGAGAAAAATTTATAGTACTAAAAGTTTACATTAGGAAAAACAAAAGGTCTCAAATCAATGAGGTGATCAAGAAAGTAGACAAAAAATAGCAAAATCAACATAAAGAACTCATGAAGATGAGAACAGACAGCTAAAAGCAGATAAACAACAGAGAAAACTGAACAAAAATAAAACAGCTGCAAAACCAAGGGGGTTTATCCCAGATATGGAAGACAGGCTCAACATCTTTATATAAATATTCGTGCAGGTTTTATTTGTAATAGCCTAAAACTACAAATAATCCAAATGTCCTTCAGTGTATGAATAATTAAAACCATGGAAGAGTAATCAGTGATGGGCTGAATTACCGAAACATGCAACAACATGGATGACTCTCCAGAGTATTGGGCTGATGGGAAAGCACAATATCAAAATGTAACACACATAATGTGACGGAAAAAGAGCTCTAAGTTAAGCAGACTCACAAGGAACCCCTGATTAATATAAACTGGAGACGACAAGACTGCAGTCAAGCCCCAGTTTCAACTACCTCAGAGAAGGAAACAGCACACAGGAAGGCTCGCGATCTTGCCCCGGTTTATACAGCTAATAGACGGTGAAGTCAGAAGACTACATTTCAGATAATTATAAAAGCCGATGGTGCTGGAGACTGAATGTCCCCTCATGAGTGACAGAGGAGAAAAAATACATTTCTATTAGAATAAAGAAAGATGAAGTTGCTTAAAAAATCAACTGTATTTCTACATACTAGAAAGTACCAACTTGAGTCTTTCTAGATACTACCCAAGTAACAAAAATAATTTTCAAATATCATTTATAACAATAAACAATATACAATATTCAGGGATAAATATGACAACGATACACATGACTTATAAAGTGAAACTATAAAATATTGCTGAGAAAAATTAAAGACCTTAAAAATGGAAAGAAATGCTATGTCCATGGATTGTAAGATTCAGTATTATGAAGATGTCCAAACTGATTCATAGTCAATTCAATCAAAATCCCAAACAGGCTATTTTATAAAAACTGACAAAATGATTCCAATACTCAAAACAGCATCTGAGAAAGAACAAAGCTAAAGAATTACCACAGCTTGAATGTGGGTCTTTTATAAAGTTATAGGAATCAAAATAATGTGGTATTGGAATCAAAATACAAAAATAAGTCAACAAAACAAAAGTGAGCACCCATAAATAGATCCACACATACAGAGACAATTGGATTTTTGACAAGGTGCAAAAGGCAATTCAACAGAGAAAGAACATTTTCAATAAATGCAACTGAAACAACTGGATATTCACACACATGCCTCCAAAAGAGAATTTCAATGCACATCTCATACAATATATAAAATTTAACTCAAGATCAAGCATAGACCTAAATATCTACAACTACAGAACTTACATAAGAAAACATAGGAAATGAATCTTATGACCTTGAGTACACAAAGGTTTTTTTAGATGTAACACCCAAAGTATGATCCATTTAAAAAAAATGAATCAACTGGTTTTTATCAAAATTAAAAATCTCTGCTTTTTAAAATTCACCTGTGAAGAGAATGAGAAGATAAGCCATACTGCAAGAAAATATGTGAGTCACTTATCTAACAAAAGACTTGGATCCAGAATATGTAAAGAACATTCAAAACTCAATCATAAGAAAACAACCTAATTTTAACTATACACAAAAGATAGGAATAGACACCACAACAAAACACCTATTTGGATAGTAAATAAACATGATGTTCAACATCATTAGTCATTAGTGAAATGCCAAGTAAAAAAACAATGAGATATCACTACATATCTACACAAACCTAGGCTAAAGTTATAAAGACTCACCAAACCAAGTATAGACAAAAATATGGAGGAGGTCACCACAGGTGACAAATAACTAATTACAGTATATCCATAAGTGAAATATTACTCAACAATAAAAAGGAATGAATTACTGATACGTGCAACATGGATGAATCTCAAAATAAGTATGCTGAATGAAAAAAGTGAGATTTGAAAAGTATATATCGTATGATTCCATTTATATAAAACTCTAAAAAATGCAAACCTATAAATAGTGTCAGAAGACAAGCCAATGGTTGAGGGAGGAAGGGAACCTGAGAAGGGACACAAAGAATAGATCTGTGTTCACTGATCTTGACCGTAGTGCCTGTCAAGTGCCTTGACTGCCTGCTTTCACAAGCACACACAAACTACACTTTAAATACATATGGTTTGTTGATTATACCTGAATAGAGCTGTTGAAAATACCAAGTAGCCCAGCACAGTGCTTACATATGTCAAGCAATTATTATACAGCACTGCAAGAGTGGATCTGATCATAATGTAAGAATCAGCATCAATATTTCCTTTTAAAATTTTCATTCCAGAATGCAAAAATCAGAGTACCATGATTATTTTGTGATCTTGGTTCAGAATGCAGTTAATACAGCGCTACAATCTCTAATCTGGTGGTCTTATTAAATATTCTATCTAGAATGCTGCTATACCATACAGAAGGATCTCATGCTAAAAACAATTTTGCGTTACCTAAATAGGAAGCACCTAAAGGGTCTCTTGCAGTCTGAAAGAGGACAGGCTCATGGACAGAGGGTGTTGCCACATCAACAGTAGTCCATGCCACACTGTGTGAAGACCCACAAGCCACTCGCGTGATCTTCTGGCCTTCTAAGCCTTGCACAAGTGTGGGCTTTCTATTAACTGTGGTTGTGCCATTGCCCTGTTGGCCATGGTCATTATCCCCCCAAGCATATACCTGTTAAAAGGGAACAAAAAAAGAATTTTTCAACATTTCAAACATTTTCTCTAAATTTACTTCAAAATTCCTGCCAGTGACCATAAGTAAGTGTCTACGTAATATCAATCCAATAAATTCACCTATTTGGTTTTGTTTTAGGAAGTAGGGAGATTCTCCTCTTCAATAAGATTCAATACTTATTTTTTTCTTTATTTTGCAAGGAAAAATGATCAAAAACAGTATGTTCACTTTTCCCGTAATTCACTTCTTGGCTTCACAGAATTAGACGGAATAATTAATTTTAAGTCACTTTGATAAAAAGTGTACTAATTTGTTGTCATAAATGAATTTTTAAAATATAACATTCATGAGCCTGTCACGCATGAGTAATACTTGCATGAATGACTTTATTTCCGAAACAGTGTACATATATCTTTCCATCAGCTATCAAGTTCTAAAGTAAAACACTGCTAGCACCTTAGCAGTAGGAGTACCTTCAATGTCAATAATCGTTTCACATTTACAGGTGGATTTTAGAGCAGGAAAGCCCACTACTTTGTAACACATGTTAGTCAGCAACTCTTTACTGGGTGCCCTGCCCATGCTGACAACTGGACAGATACACACAGGAACAAAATGGGCATAGCCCACCCTCCTAGTTCTTCATCATTTCATTTCATCATGAGTTACACTTTTGTAACTCATTTCATTTCAGCATGAGTTACACTTTTGATACAAGGACTTGTCACCTCAGCTTACCTGCCCTGAGTCTGTGACTGCTAGGCAGTGCAGGGCTCCAACGGCCACATGCACAATCTTCTTCCCTCTCAGCCCTTCCACCACCTGCGGCTTCCGCACATGCACATCAGAGCCATGGCCCAACCTGAAGTAATCCCCCTTCCCCCTGCAAGGAGGTCAACAGTGTGCATTTTAACATATGGTTATCATCTGGCAACGTTCCACAGGAAAACACCCATTAAAGCTAGCTCATTTAACATCATACTAAATGCCCAAGGTCTCGTAAATTATGTTATAAAACAGTATTTCATTAATTCAAATTAATTCACTAGTTCTATAGTAAGATCCTTAATGTGTATTGTACAACACTTAAGTTACTAATGTAGGTTTTATATAAAGAGTCTGAAGCATTCAAATGTTTCTTAAAAGTCCTCTCAGATCTAATTCTTCCTCAAGCTGCCTCTGAGTCATATTACTCAAGCAAAGGCCCATCACACTGTCACAAAGTCAGATGGGTGCCCCATGCCTTTAAAATTTAATAAAATAGGCTTTCACAAGATAGATGTGAACCTTTTCAGGATCAAAGAAATAAAAGTCTGCTTTCTGTCCATTCGCTCACAGGCTTCTGGCATAGTAAGAAAAAAAGAAGAAACCCTCTACATAAACTTCAACTAAACAGGAAAGACAAGCTGGGCTAAAATTTCTCTATTGTTCTTTTCCAAATGAACGAGTTACAATGAGAAATTTATTATAATATAGTCACTAACCCTAACTTGAAAAAAATAAAAGAATAAAGATGACTAGATGAGTAAGAAAATGATGATTTAACCATCCCTCCAGGATAGGCCTCTGCCCTCCACCGTCTCACATGGACAGAGACACACTGATGGGTGACAGGGAGTTTACGTACCACGTCCACACCACTCCTGACTTGGTGAGAGCCAAGGAGAATTGAGCTCCACACTCAATCTGGCACACACCCTGTCCATTCAGTCTCTCAATGTTCTGGGGAATGTTACAGCCTTCACTTCCACCTCGGCCCAATTTTCCAAAGTCACCATCACCCCAGGAAAATACCAAACCTAGGTTTAAAAAATATATACTTCAGGCCAGCATTCATGATGCTCCTACCCACCCAGAAATAGAGTCAGGCAGCAGCTCACCTTCATCGGTCAGAGCCAGGGTCTGTGCATCTCTACTTCCACATGCAACCTGGATTACTCTGTGACCAAGAAGGACTTTGACCTACTCAATTAAAAATTTAAAAACAGAATCAACCACAGGCACTGAAAAAACAAGGGAAATTTTTTCCACAGACCGAAAGCCAATAATGCACATGTCTTTATGAAATTTCCTAGACTCGAAGATTATCTTCTCTTGAAATCAGCAGATGGTAAGCTGTCTGTAAGCAACAAAAATGTGTATAATCACCATTTTAGGCTTCAGTTGTGTTGTATTATCCCCATGTCCCAACCGGCCATACTCTCCAAGGCCCCAAGTGTACAGCTCCCCGCTGGATGTAAGGGCTGCACTGTGTGAGCTGCCACAGGCAATATCCCGGATGCGCTTGGTTTTCAGGGCCTCTATAAGCCGTGGCTTGTCACAGTTCCTAAAGCAAGATAAAATAATATTCCCTATAATTAATCAAGTCTTTTTATTTAAAAAAAAAAACTTTTTTAAACGTTTATTTTTGAGAGACTGAGCATGAGCAGGGAAAGGGCAGAGAGAGAAGGAGACACAGAACCTGAAGCAGGCTCCAGGCTCTGAGCTGTCAGTACAGAGCCTGATGTGGGGCTCGAACCAACGAACCATGAGATCATGACCTGGGCTGAAATCGCCCACTTAACCAACTGAGCCCCCTAGGTGCCCCTAATCAAGTCTTTTTAAAGAAGAGAAAAAGGACATCTACACTGATCCACATTTAGTCAAACAACATCTGTAGATCAACTACCAAACATTAAAACAGATCATGTGAGGCCAAATCACATGCACAGATATTTTTAACAAATATATATTTTAAGTTCCAATTTCAAAAATGACCTGTCTTAATTTTCTGCAAAATAACTACCAAAAGATGTTCACTATTATTATCAGTAACAATTTCTTTTAGCAAGTAATGAAGAAAATATTCTTACATTCTGCTGAAATGTCCAAGTTTGCCATCGTCACCTTCACCCCAGGAAAACACTTTCCCATCAACAGTTAAAGCTGTAGCATGCCGGCCACCTGCAACAACCACACAGATATGGGCTGCCAAAGTTGGTTTATAAAAAGCTCACAGTATAATTACTTACTCTACCTGGTATGTAGTATGTGCTCAATGAATATGTGAATAAATGAGTAGACAGAATCAACATTTCAGGGTGACAAATACATAAAATAAGTGAACTTTTATTAAACCACGAAGTTGAAATCCTAGAAGCAATTTTACAAGCAATGAAGAAGAAAACAGTGCCATTTAATAAGGGGATTCCTGTTATGTTAAATATATAAAAGATCAAAATTCAGATAGAAAAAAAGTAAAAATAACTACATTTATGATTAGGCAAATTATCAATATGTACTGGCAATTAAGCTTTAGAAAAATGCACAGTAATGGTGAAGTTATTTAAACAAAAGCAGCCATAATTTATAACTAAGGCATTATACTCACTCTTCATACGCATGCTCTTCCACAGTGTGGACCACTGTCCCAATCTATCCACTCTGCCCCAGGAATGAACAGCACTGTCTTTACTGGCATTTTCTCTCTCTGTCACCTGTGTACCTGCCAACTCCTGGGATCCTAGGCCCCCTAACATTCATTCTGCCCTATTCTTTACCAACAGAACACACAGTAATGAGAGTAACAATGTGCTCAGCTAGAAAGTATACATCCTAGACTCCCTTGCCCAGAGAAGATGGTGACAGAGATGTGATAGAAGTGAGCAAGGATTCCTGAAAAGTGCTTTAGAGGGAATGAGTGGGCTGGAGGAAACATCTGTCTGTGCTCACCTCGTAAAGCTGCATGGCCGTCTGTCAAGAAGGGTGAAAAGAAAGAGTGAGCCCATGCTTATGTTCTTCATGGGCACTGAACTACCATACATACTGGCCCTGACCCCAGCCCCAAACTTTTACAGAAGAGAAAAGTAAAATTCTATCCAAGTAAAATTCTATCCTGCTCATGCCACTACTGTTTGGACTTGCCTTTTATATGAGGTTAAACCCAAACCTATTCAGTGCAGGCATGAACTGAGTTTTGTATCTAACTTAAGTTACATTCCTCAGAGGCCTCCCACAGTGCTTTGGAAAAATTCTCAGTAAAGGTTCTAAATTGAGTGGGATTTTTTCAGAGGATCTTTCTTATCACTAGGGTTCACAGATACTTTGGAAATCTAACAAAAGTTATAGGTTCTTTCCTCAGAAAGACATTTAAGCTTTTATTTAAGCACAGAACATGATGATTTCAAAGATGGCATGAACCAGTGACCACTACTCCAAGACTGAAAACCCATACCTTGGAAGCTTAGTCCCCACACACCTGGAATGCCAGCAAGGTAAAAAGCCTTATGTAGCAACAATAAATTCTAGACCACCTAGAGATTTACATTATACAACTTTTATGCTTCATAATTAAGTAAAACTTGAAAAGGAATGCAAGGACACTCTAGGGAGAAATATTTAAGGGCCATAGTTATTTACAGAGCATGTGCAAAAGGCTTATCTGCATACAAGTTCCAACTCTGGCCTGGTACCTGAATGAACAGCCACCTTCTTGACCACGTAACTGCTAAGAGCTGTGATCTGCCGAGGGATGGGCACAGTCCCGCTAGAGATGCCCAACCCCAGCCGGCCATTCGTGGCTTCTCCACAGGCATAAACCTTCCCTTCCACAGTCACTGCAAAGAATAAGAGGGAGGACAGGACTCATATTTTACAACATAACAACAGTGTTTTTAGTGCTAAGCATAATTTAAGGATTTTTTTAGTGTAAGAATAACCATACCTGCAAACAAACTTTTAGAACCACCAGCCACCTGTACTACATTCAATGCAGATAGTGTCTCAGAAAACGAAGGAACTTTTATCTAGAACAGGATTTTTTGTTAAGCAAAAGAAGAAAAAAGAATTTTATTTATACTTTTAGAATTACAAGTAAATTTTGTAATTTGCATGGTTATATTAACCAAAGATGTTCTTTTCTCTAAGAAAGTCACTATAGTATTCTAAGGATGAAATGATATGCTGAGATATACTTAAAACAGGGGTGGAGGTGTTAAATAAATAAAGACAAAAACTGTGACCCTTTATTCTTAATGCTTAAAGCTGGTACAGGAACATGAGGGCTCAGGTCCTTATTCTTTCTACCTATGTTTGAACAACTCCATAATAAAAGGTGAAAAAAAAAATACAATAATGTAAAGATGTAACCCAGCATCTGGTAAACGACATTTTATTTTGGCTCATGTCCTGCTCGTTCTTATTGATTCTGACATCTCTCAGAAATATGTGCTTCAATTTCCCATTGCAGATGGGTATGACTTAATTTAAAATTTATAAAATAATTCTCCAAAATTATCAGATAGTCACTACTACAGTGCCAGAAAGAATCTTCATCACAATCATGAAATGCTAAATCTATGCTTTACGTGCAAACTCCAACAAATCCTCTGTACAGCCCACACCATCACCACTGAGACTCCCAGAACTTACTGCCTGCCTACTTCTAAATGGAGCCTAGGGGCCTTAAAATACAAATTGATACAAGGATGTTCAAATAAAGATGAAAATGTGTTGTCTTTGAAAGGAGAGACTTAAAATGAGTTCTAACTTCCCTTCTCTGCTTTTCAAAAATGCAAGTTAATAAGGGATCTTATGATGGGTGAAGTCTCACAGAATACTAAAAGACAGGAGACACTCATCTGAAGAGAAACTATTCCCAGGCACTAAAATCTGGAGGAATTTGTTTTGTGGCTCCTTGGTTAAGAGACACTGAGTAACATAACAGATGCTGAATTCAACTCTAGTTCAAATGCATCATTTGTTGTATCTAGTCTTTAAATGACATCCTGCTCATCTTTATGCCACTATGGCATTTTTTTTTACACATTATTTTGTTCATGGTTAGCGAAAATGTTTATTGTATTGAAGGCAAAATAAATATAATTACAGTCTATAATTCTCATCTATTTGCTTCTCAAATCTTTTCAAAAGTGCATTTTCTAGTTTATAAAACAGCAATAATACAATTATATCTAAAGTGCACTATTTTCTAAGGACAGAGACCTTAATAGAAACTAAATCTGATAATGTCTGCAAGTTCATATCAAGAATTTCTTTAGAAAGGCCAATTTACACAACAACGTATAGAAGGTAAACCATCATAAAAACCTCAAAAGAGGTCTGATTATTGTTGAGCCTCTCTGGGACACCTCTGTGATGACAGGTGAGTGCCAGGCAGGAACTTCAGGCAGAGGGGGGATACCTTAGAGCCCTTCAGGCCGCCCAGCTGGTCCTTGTCATTCAGTCCCCACACAAACACTTTGGTTCTTATTGTAGCTGCTGATTCCAGCCCTGCAGCCTTCTTTCTAATAAGGCTAACCAAACAAAAAAAGACAGAAATACAAGTCATTCAACATAAAAAAATGTTTTTACAAAAAAGAAAGCAACCTCAAGTCAGAAAAGTTTGCTGGTTATTATCAGCTCTTAAAGTTTTAATACAATAAAATTTCAAGTAAACATACAAGTTTAGCATTCCAGAAGGTCAAAATTTCTAGATGCCAGCATGCTACCCTTTAATACTCTAATTTAACTCCAGCCTTGTTTTTGGCAGAGATCTTTCTATGACACACTATGCAGCTCTCTTTCTTCTTATGCACCAAGTTAAACAAAACAACTGTTTTAGTGACTCACAGATATTCCCTCCCAATATGCCTCAATACACAGCTACTACAAATGTTTAAGTCAGAGAACACTTGATGATTAAATGGCCTCAGGAATCACCACTGGGCCTGGCATTGTGGGAATGTCCCTAAACCTAAATAAATATCTGTTTGGTCATTTTTTTCCCCTTAAAGAAATAATACAAGAGATTTAGCCATATGACTTTTGAGGTATTCTAACACAGATACATATCCCAAAACACAATGTAATTTTCTTCCTTCACATCCTCGGCCCACCACATACTGCAGCTGGGCTAGAGATCCCTTACCTCCTTTCTCTCTTGAGAGGCATGCCCTGTACCCTAAGGCTCCTGAAGCGTAGCTCTGGCTGCTGGCTCCTACCACCTAGCTGGTTAAATCTTCTGACCTGCCCTCAATGGGTTGGAAGTTTAATCAACAAAGCACTCCAATTCTTAAACTTGAGACCACCAAGTACATGGGACAGCATTAGATTTTCTTGGCTGTCTGGCTACTAAGGAACTGCTTCTGTGTTCAAGGTTTTTGGCTTTTTGTTTGCTTTTGTTCTATTTTTATAAGCAAGGATGGAAAAGTGAAGGCTCCAGAGACAAGATTCCTGATAGGTAAAAATTTTTTAACATATTATATACTAACGAATATTTACTTTAAGAGATAAAAATTTTATGGTCTGGGAATAAAAAGAAAACTTCTTTCACCTGATACCAGGCAAAAGAGAGCAAGGAATGTATATTGTAATTACAGATCTTCCTCCACTTACAATGGTATTATACTCCAATAAACTCATCATAAATTAAAACTATCATGTTGGGGGCACCTGGGTGGCTCCGTTGGTTAAGCGTCCGACTTCGGCTCAGGTCATGATCTCACAGTTCGTGGGTTCAAGCCCTGCGTCAGGCTCTATGCTGACAGCTAGCTCAGAGCCTGGAGCCTGTTTCAGATTCTGGGTCTCCCTATCTCTCTGACCCTTCCCTGCTCATGCTGTCTCTCTCTCTCAGAAAAAAAAAAAAAGAAAATTAAAAAATTAAAAGAAAATATCACGTTAAAATCCATTTTAAAATGGCACTTAACCTACTCAAGATCATAGCTTAGCCTACCCTACCTTGAACATGCAGGGAACACTTATATTAGTCTACAAGTGTACAAAATCATCTAACACAAAGCCTATTTTATAATAAAGTGTTGAATATCTCATGTAATTTCTTGAATACAGTACAGAAAATGAAAAGCAGATTGGTATGGGAACAGAATGGCTATAATAAATATATTGGTTATTGACCCCCGTGATCACATGGCTGGGAGCTACAGCTTGCTACTGCTGCCCAGTATTAGAAAGGATTGTATCACCTACAGCTAAACGGGAAAAGATCAAAATTCGAAGTATGGCTTCTACTGAATGTATATCGCTTTTGCACTATCGTAAAGCTGAAAACTTGCAAGTCAAACTATTGTAAATCAGGGACCATGAATCCTTGACACACTTCTAATACATTTTTAGTCAAAAATATGCACGGGACACCAAGAATGATCTTCAAGATATGAAACAACTGGTACCATGTAATTATCAACCAGTAGGAATGGAGGTCAGTGGGTAGTCAGTGTGGGCAGGGGAGACTGGACCACTCATTCACCCTGAAATCATTAGCCGATTAAGATTTGACAGGAAAAGAAAAACATTACATTCAAATATCTAGAATCCTTTTGTTAATGTATTCAATTATGTAAAAATTTCATCAATGAGTAAAGCTCAAATGTTTTTGGTTATCTCGTATTACAGTACATATATTTACATAATTGCCCAATTCATTTTCGTAGCTACTGAATAAGAATATGCAAATCTATAAATCTTTTTAAAATCTCAATAATTCATTTAAGTAAACTGGAAGTTTCCTTCCTCAATTAATGTATATAGATACCATCAGTCTGAACCATAACATACAGTATAATATATATTCTAGATGAGGTGGTGTCATATATACAATTTCCTTTTTAGTTTCAACACAGTTTCCAAAATAACACAAGGTAGAATCCAAACCCAAGATCACAGAACCCAGAATAACCTGATCTATTACCATAGTTGCCACCCATTCATGACTAAGAGAATGTGTTTTACTAGCAGTGACAGGCAGAGCTCCTCTGTTTCTAAAAGAAAGACTACTTACATCACATTCTAAAAACACTTAAAGCAAAGGGCAGTGCAGAAGAACTCAGTACTAGCACGGTCTCTGCCTCCTTCTAGTATCCACAAGAACCAGGCTACACTAGCAGGACAACAGTAACACATATCAATTGATTTTGTATATCCTTTGATTTAGCAAAGTGCTTTAAGCAATTTATCTAGGGAAATACAACTTATCTGAGGAAAGTGATTTATCTATGTTGTTTTCTACTGAGATGTGAACAAAGCTCGAACAACTCCCTACACACTCCAGTTCTCCATAAACATCTTAGAATTAAAAAAGCAAACGTGCAGAAACTTGGCAAATATCTTTCTTCACCCTTGGTATATGTTATTCTCCTGTCCGAAACACCTTTTTCTGCCCACTCTGCTTTGAAAACTCTGACTTTTCCTGAAAGTATGTCATTAGAGAGTTTTTCTTTTTCTCCTGACAGATCAATGCTCTTTTGTAGACTCTCAAAGCACCATGCATTTCTCCTTCATTCACTTTCCACAGCCATAAGACCACTCTGATGATGAATTTTGATGTATGTTTGTCTTAGTTTGCACATTCACCACAGCATTAACAGGACAGAAAGCAGGGTTTAGCCCACAACAGGTGTTCAACAGATGGATGGTGAATGAATAAATACAGTAATATTCATCACTACAATATTCATGCAAAATATCGAATTGAGTAAGTAAATGAGAACATTGTCATAAGATGAAATACTGCACTCAATAAAATTACATGACAGAAGACTATTTATTAAATAGTATGGATATTTTAGGGATAAATACTGCCCATAATTACACAATAATGTGAATATACTTAATGCCATGGAAATACATACATTTAAAAATACTTAAGAGAATAAGTTTTACTATGTATATTTTATCACAATATATTCTAATTTAAAAGTTAATAGTGAAATATTTAGCAAAAAAGGCTATAAAATATATACGATATCATACCATCTCTTAGGAAAACACAACTAGGGACAGATAAAAAAGAAAACTTATAAGGATATATACCAAACATTAACTGTGATATTTCAGGTAGAAAAATTAAACATTCTTATTTCTTCTTTTTAATGGTTATTTACTAAATACAATGTGTTTCTACACTAAAAAAATTTTTTTAAATATTTACTTTTGAGAGAGAGTGTGCACACATGCATGCATGGGGGAAGAGCAGAGAGACTGAGACACAGAATCTGAAGAAGGCTCCAAGCTCTGAGCTGTCAGCTGTCAGCAACGTGGGGCTCAAACTCCCAAACCATGAGATCATGACCTGAGCTGAAGTCAGACACTCAACCAACTGAGCCATCCAAGCATCCCAATGTGTTTCTACATTAAACATTTTCCTAAAGTTACATTAAAAATTTTAGGGGCAATTGCATGGCTCACTTGGTTAGGCATCTGACTTCGGCTCAGGTCATGATCTCACAGTCTATGAGTTCAAGACCCGCATCGAGCTCTGTGCTGACAGTTCAGAGCCTGAAGCCTGCTTCCATTCTGTGTCTCCATCTCTCTTTGCCCCTCCCCTGCTCATGCTCTGTCTCTCTCTCAAAGATAAATTAAAAAAAAAAATTTTTTTTAAATTAAAAAAAATTTTAACAACTGAAATTTACCAGACATTCCTGAGTGCATAATATTACTATCATTATGAAATACACTCCAATTAAATATTTGCTTTTAGAGGTGAGAATTTTGGAATGAGCACCACCAGTAAATAATGGCTCTCACCTCCCACTGTTTCCTTTTTCATCTTCTTCCTCTTCATTATCTGAGGCTAAAAAAGGAACTGCAGCCAAATCTTCCTCCTCTGCACGGATCCGTCCCAGCAGGATGAGACCATGGATTTTACAATCAATTCCTGAGCTCCTGCACTGCTTTATTGCAATTTCAATATAACTGTGATACTAGACACAAAAACGGTAAGCTACAGACTTTTAAAAATCAAATATATGAGATAAACTGCAGAGCAACACATTTGAGACGTGGAATGTATACAAAGTTAGAGCTCTTTCACTTCACTTCTGGAAATTTCAAGCAAGTTAGGCAAAATTTATAGAGCCACAGTGAGTATAGCATGAAAAAGTCATTAATCTCCACATATGTCTATTCAAGGCATGGGACTCACATCGATTTTGTTACTAAAATGAAACAGTATAATAGCCTGACTGAATGACTACAAATTTTTCTCTCTTAAAGCATTCTTTTTTTTTTTAATGTTTTATTTATTTCTAGGAGAGAGAGAGACAGCGCGAGCAGGGGTGCGTCAGAGAGAGAGGGAGTCACAGACTGAAACAGGCTCTAGGCTCTGAGCTGGCAGTCAGCACAGAGCCCGACGTGGGGCTCGAACCCACGAACCGCGAGATAATGACCTAAGCGAAAGTCGGACGCTTAACCGACTAAGCCACCCAAGCGCCCCTAAAGCATTCTTGAACCAAGATTTATTAGGAAAGAGATTAAAGGTCAGGTAGTTCAGAGCTTTCATAATTTTTAGAAGTAATTAAAAAAATTAGAGAAAATCACACAAAAATCCCCACAACCCTATCATCTAATTCCAAGTTATCAACATGATGAGCAATTTTGTTCGTACGTGGATTATCAGAGGAAAATTCCAGAGACCATGTTGTTTTAAAACTTCAGTATGTATCACTGAAGTATGGGCATTTAAAACACACATCCACATTAATATAGTCATACCTAAAACAATAATTCTTTCTATCATCTAATACACAACCAGTAATCAACATTTCTGATCATCTCATAAACATTTTTCAATTCTTGGCTTTTCAAATCAGGATCCAAAAAGGATGCAACCTCTCTCTGTTACGCCTTTCATATCCATTTGTTAAAGCTGGCTCTTTGTCCTGCAGAGTGCCCCACATCCTGTATTAGGCATCTAAAGTATTCCCCTATTCCTGTATTTCCTGTGAACAAAGAGTGATGCAGCATGAAGCACACGCACTTCCACTAACTTCTTATTGCCCCAACAGGACCTGATCAAACTTCAAGATTTACTACCTAAACTGTTTCAGGAAACACAGATTGAACAAAACCACTGGGATGCAAAAAACAAATTAAAACATGAAAAATTCTATAGGAAATAAAAACCCAGTTTCTTTTTTTAGCAAAGCAAGACCAAGAGAATTAAGACTTAAATGAAGTGTAAAGTGCAGGCACACAAACCAATGCAAAAATATATTTATGGGATAACTCTGAAAACGTAAACACTCACTGGATATTGTATGATATTAAAGAATATTAAGTGTGACCATGGCATTGTGGTTAGGTTTTTTTAAGTCCTTGGTGGAGGTTTGTTTGTTTGTTTATTGAGAGAGAGAGAGAGAGAGAGAGAGAGAGAGCAAGCGAGCAGGGGGAAGGCAGAGTGAGAAAGGGAGAGAGAATCTCAAGAAGGCTCCATGCTGGGCGTGGATCTTGGGGCTCAATCTCACAACCATGAGATCACCTCTTGAGCCGAAATAAAAGGTAGATGCTTAAACGACTGAGCCACCCAAATATCTCTTTTATATGTTTTATTCAGTTTTTAAATTTATGTTTATTTTTTAGAGATTAATATTGAAGTACAAAAGATGGAATAAGGTCATATCTAGGACTTGTTTTAAACACTCTAGGAATTTAAAAAACAGGGAGAACATAAAGGAGATACTGAAACATGAATGGCAAAAATGTTGATAATTGTTGAAGATGGGTGAAAGGTTTGTAGGGGGAGGGAGCAAGAGGGCGGAGAAGTAAGGAGCTCCGTACTTGCACTCACACCCATACCTCACACGGAAAAGATCTGAAGCCACTGGAAACCTTATGAAACCTGAGAGAATGGAAGAAAAATGACACAGAATACACTGAGAAAGCCTTCTAACGGCTACCTCAAGAAACAAGCCAGAGTACACAAGGTGGAGAGTCCCAAATATCACTACGAATAGGAAAATAAAATAACCAAGGTCCCAACAAGAGAGACCAAGACATACCATTCAAAAAACACTCTCAGAAAGGATAGGCCCTGGACAGTCAAAGAGTCTTCTTCGATACGCCAGCGCTCATAGGTGCAGAGAGTATAACAGGTTATTAAAACTAAAAAGAGCCGGAGAGCTAACTAAAATGACGAAACGAAAGAGCTCTCCTCCAAAGAAACTCCAAGAAGAAATGACAGCTAATGAACTGCTCAAAACAGATATAAGCAGCATAACTGAACAAGATTTTAGAATAATAATGTTGAATTAATAGCAGGGCTTGAAAAAAACATAGGGGACATCAAAGAAACTATGGCTACAGACAGAATGGAAAATAAAAATAGGCACAACGAATTTAAAAATGCGATAACTGAGATACATAATAAATTAGAGGCCTCCAATGCATGGATTGAAGAGGCAGAAAGGAGAATAAGTGATTTAGAAGACACCATTATAGAAAAACAAGAAGCTGACAAAAAAAGAGACAAACTGATACAGGAACATGAAAGAAGAGTTCGAGAGCTCAGCGATATGGTCAAACGCAACAATATCCGTATCATAGGAATCCCAGAAGAGGAAGAGGAAGGGAAAGGTGCTGAAGGAGTCTTGGAAAAAATTATAGCAGAGAACTCCCCCGACCTGGGGAAGAAAGTAAATGTTGAAATATAAGAGGCTCAGAGGACTCCCCTCAGACGTAACTTGAATCGATCTTCTGCATGGCATATCAAATGAAACTGGCAAAATATAGGACAAGGAGAGAATTTTGAAAGCAGCTAGGGAGAAAAGGGCCCTAACATACAAAGGGAAACCAATCAGAATGGTGACAGATCTATCTACTGAAACTTGGCAGGCCAGAAAGGAATGGCAGGAGATAGTCAATGTGATGAACAGTAAAAATATGCAGCCAAGAATCCTCTATCCAGCAAGCCTGTCATTCAAAATAGAAGGAAGATAAAAACCTTTCCAAATAAACAGAAATTGAAAGAATTTGTCACCACTAAGACAGCCCTACAAGAAATCCTGAGGGGGACGCTCTGAAGGAAATGTTTCAAGGAACAAAGATACCAGAGACACCACCACAAACATGAACCCTACAAAAGATACAAAGACTCTAAACCCACGTATTTCAATAAT
>NW_024081509.1:319761-331847 GCF_003009895.1 Hyaena hyaena
AAGGGATACAGAAATGCTGATGCATAGGAGCACATGTACCCCAATGTTCATAGCAGCACTCTCAACAATAGCTAAAACATGGAAAGAGCCTAAGTGTCCATCAACGGACGAATGGATCAAGAAGATGTGGTTTATCTATACCATGGAATACTACATGGCAATGAGAAACAATGAAATCTGGCCATGTGTAGCAACATGGATGGACCTTGACGGTGTTAGCTGAGCGAAATAAGTCAGGCAGAGAAGAACAAATATCACATGTTTGCATGTATAGGAGGATTAGGAGGAACTTAACAGTGGACCGTTGGGGAGAAGAAGGGGGGAAATGGAGGGGGAAAGGGAAAGACGCAAACCATGAGAGACTCTTGAATGCTGAGAAACAAACTGAGGACTGATGGATGTGAGGGGGAGGGGGGAAATGGGCATGGAGGAGGGCACTTGTGGGGATGAGCACTGGGTGTTATATGGAAACCAATTTGACAATAAACTATTTGTAAAAAAAAAAAAAGGTTTGTGGGGGATTCATTATACTTTGTATTTTTGGTTATGTTAGAAATTTACCACAAGAAGCCATTGTTATAGGAAAAGCAATGCTAGAATGTCCAATGGCTTCTCAGGAATGATAATATTCTAGTTCTTAAGCTGCCTGGAGGGATAGAGAGTGGGTCATGAGTTTTCCAATTACAATGCTTCATATTTCTTACATATATCATGTACTGTACTCTATACTTAATATTATGAAATAAGTTGTTACAAATACAAAGTTTATTGTATTACAATTAATACACCTTTTATGAATAATAATCTGTTATTGATTTAATCAATTCTAATTGATTTAAAGTACAACAATATACAGTAGTATAATTAAGACATTAGACAAGCTGCTTTCAGTTACCTAGCAATGAGTTAACAATAAAATGCACTAAAACTCAATATTACCTTTTTTCAGAAAAACTCAGTATTATCTTTCCTTTAAATAATTTATTAGTTTATTCATTATTACCATGACTCATACTAATTATCAACGAATTAATTGGTATATCACAAAATACTTCAATGACATTCAAGAATGAACAGTTTCCCATAATTCTATTTATTGAAGTTTGAAAATAAAGGCCAGATCATCAACTTTTAGACCTAGGAAATGGAGCTGATACATTCCCATAGACTGGATACTAGTTACCAACCTTTCACCCATGAACAAATTAACTTGATGGCTATGTATCAGCTTCTTTTAAATAACACACTAGGACCACCTTTAACATGTCTGCCCTTATGTGGGTAGACCAGTGGAAATAATAGTAATAATAAATGGTGAACTGAATTTAAGAATTTAAAAAATAAACTCACTTATGGGGCACCTGGATGGCTCAGTGGGTTAAGTATCCAACTTCGGCTCAGGTCATGATCTCACGGTTTGTGAGTTCAAGCCCCATGTTGGGCTCTGTGCTGCAGATTGGAGCCTAGAGCCTGCTTCAGATTCTGTGTCTCCCTCTCTGCCCCTCCCCTGTTCGCTCTCTGTCTCTCTCTTGCTCTCAAAAATAAATAAACATTAAAAAACATTTTTAAAAATAAACTCACTTATAATAAATTTTAGATGAATAAAAGTCAATTATTTGATATCTTTATCTACTATCATTGTACCAATTAAGTCCTCATGAAACAATAATATATAGGTGGTATTAAAAACTTTCTTATTAAATATATTTAATTTATTAAAATACTATTGACACCTGTGTGGAAAGATTTACTGGAAGATATGAGACAGTCTCACTGCTCTGTAATAGAGGTACTATGTAAAAGACCCTTGACAGCATTTTCAAGATTTATAATAAGCTTGTATTCATTTAAAAAATTACTTTATAACCAATCAAATAAATAGCTCAGCACTTCAGGACATGTTCCATACTTGATGCCAACAGGTATGAAAACAAAAAAGCAATTTAGGTGGCACATATGTAGTTATAAAAGACCAACACATCTTAATAGATACTTAGTTAAAACAATCCTGTGTTGGATACAAAAACCAGTATGACATGCTTTTAACAACTTTTGCTAGGAGCTTTACCCTCACTTCTTACTTCACATAGGGAGAATGAAATTTATTTTGTTTCCTTTTCAAGCTGATCTGATAAGCAGCAAATTCAAATTATGTGCCTGTCAAATCTTAAAATACAATTACCTATTTAAGGGGGGAAAGCAGGCTCAATGTTAGTATAGAGATAATCGAAAAAGTCACCTCCACAGGCCTTTGCAAATCATTAAAAAAGAATACTATCATACCTCTGTGCAGTCATTCAGAAGGGACACTGTGGTGTCAGTGGGATTAATGTTGATTGTTTTTAGTTCAATCAGGTTATTTAGGGAATTTCCACCTGGGGGGAAAAAAGAGGATAAAGGAATCAGACAAAGGAGTTTTTATCATTTGAGAGAAGATATACTTTGAGTAAACTAATTCAATTACCTGACACCACAACCAGGGAAGGCATGTAGCTACTGTCAGCAGGATCAACTATCATTTTTAATCTATGAACAAGAACATCTGGGAAAATCTCCAAACGAATCCAATGCTTTAAAACAAAATGTACTCTCAATTAGTAAAATTCAGCCATATTTTAGCTATTAAAATAGTATCACTGAAGACTAAATCTACATGAGATATTTTAAATATATGATATGGCCTGAGAGAGAGAAGTATTCTCCTCTACTACTTAATTGTTCGTTAGAAGAAAGTCTCACTCTGAACTCCAGAAACCACGTGTTTAGATCCATCAAGGAGGGGACTATAGAAAATACTAGAGTCAAGATTGGGGAAAAAAAGCTTCTCTTCTACAAGACTGACCGCGAGTTCAGAAGATGTGCACCCACCCTTGAGCAGCATTAAGATAACATTCCAAAGAGCAACATACATTTGTTCAGATATATATTAGAAAAAGTGCTCAACAGAAGCAGAATCTGAACTCATACATTTTCTGTGGGAGAGTTAACAAAAACAACAGCAATTACTCCGTCTATCAATTGGTCAGTTAGATATGTCACATGTATGTCACATGTATGGCTTAAAATCTCTGACAACAGGGGTGCCTGGGTGGCTCAGTTGGCTGAGCACCCAACTTCGGCTAAAATCATGATCTTATAGTTTGTGGATTTGGGCCCCATAATGGGGTCTGTGCCGACAGCTCCAAGCCTGGAGCCTGTTTCAAATTCTGTGTCTCCCTCTCTCTGGTCCTCCCTGCTCACGTTGGTCTCTGTCTCGCAAAATCAAATAAAAAATGGTAAAAGAAAAAAAAACTGTGACAATAATTATCTGATGGTATATTACTCAGTAGCTTTAAAAATAATATGAACTAAAATATAAAATCAGTAACTGACAGGTATCATAACAGTATAACTTAGCAGGTTTTTCTAAGTTCATTTTGAAGTTTAAAATGGTGAAGCCATCTAAATAAAAGGATTTTTGGAAGTGCCTCCATGGCACACTACCTTTCCTTGTGAGCCAGATGACTGCCAGCAGGGCTCACTGCCATCAATAAGACGAGAAGCCTGGTTCACAGAGGATGACACGTTTAGGCTCTTTACCATCCGGGACCAGCTGTCCAGCAGCATTCCTGGCTGACTGCTATGGCAACGCTTCAGCTGTTTTCCAGAACGGCCACAAAATATTGCAGACTGTCCTATTTAATAGTGGTTAAACAGTGTTAAGATGTGTATGGAAGAACCTTCACAACGAAGAAATAAAGAATACTACACAGTGATAAGCTTCTTACTTCAAGAAAATAGTAAGTTCTCAACTTAAAAGGACTGAATACCTAAAACAGCTTCCAAAGCTTAGTCAGTGTATTTTATACCGATTTATTAAATGAATTTTATACAATGCTATGATTTATTCTACCTGACTCTAAAGTAACCACACAGTGATGTGGTTTTCCATCTGGAAAAGATGAAAGAACACACAGAAGCTGGGGGAGGGAGGAAGTTCAGTAACAGTTCTAATAAAAAACATGCTTATTTAAAGTGCTGTTACAAATGCAAAGCAAAAACAAATCTGTAAAGAGTCTCTACTTCCATAAATGGCAAATCTGGAAATTTATCTAGTCCTGCATTGGGGACAACTAGAAAAGGCAGACAAAACATTTAAAGATAAAAAAATCTTAAAAGTATCAGAAATAACAAAATGGTAAAGAATTATGGGACCAGAATCTAAGGAAAACTGAGATGAAAAGAGATGTCCAGATGAGCAACACCATGGATCAAAAACTACTTTTCCTGACTGTAGCTCTCAGTAAAGAAATACTATAAGAAAACACACTACTTTTGACAGCCTTGGGCTGGGAAGGGGGTTGGGGACCAAAAACTGAAGTCCAGGGCCCACCAGGAGAGAAGATCCACAGAAAAACCCACACTTTGGGTTGGAATCCCAACAGGAAAAGTCCCAAGAGGAACTCTGTACAATGCTGTTTGTTTTATTATAGCTTAGCATGAAATCATCTCTGCCACTGAAAATGGCCTGAGGTGAGCTCAGAGTTACTTACCCCAATTACCTGGAAGACCAACCCTCTTTCCCCTTAGTCTCTGGAGAATGATAATATCTTGGGACTCAAACTGATTCAAGAAATAATTTTTTAAATATAATCGTCCAATCCATAACTGCATATGAGACTAGACTAAGACATGCTAAAAAAAAAAAACAAAAACAAAAAAAAAAAAACCCACAAAAAAACCCCTACAAGAAATAACAAACATTAGAAAGAGACCCACAGAGTCTCCAGATATTGGAGTTATAAGACACAGGTTTTAAAAACAACCATACTTATTTATGTTTGCAAAGATAAGAAACTGAATATTTCAGCAGAGCACTGAAAACTATATTAAAAAACAAAAATTAAAATTGTTAGGGGCACCCAGGTGGCTTAGTCAGTAAACAGCCAACTCTTGATTCTGGCTTAGGTCATGATCTCATGGAGTTTGTGAGTTCGGGCCCCACACTGGGCTCTGCACTGACAGCATGGAGCCTGCTTGGAATCTTCTGTCTCCCTCTTTCTGGCCCTCCGCCACTAGCGTGCACTCTCTCTCTCAAATAAACATTTTAAAAAAAGTGTTAAATGTAGCAATTAAAATTAAGAACTCAATGAGCAGGTTTATTAGCACACTAGACTCAGATGAAAACAAAATTACTAAACAGTATCTAAAAAGAAGACTTGAGGAGCAAAAGCCTAGAAAACATAAAAGAGCAGGTGAAAGACAGAGAATATAAAGAAACTCTGACACTGGTGAAATAGGAATCCCCAAACAGAAGAAAAAATAGGCCACAGGCAATATTTGAAGAAATACTGACTAAAAAACCTTTAGAACTGACAAAACATATCAAGCTAGAGATTTAAAAAGCCCTGCTTTGAAAACTGCTGAGAAGATCTTAAATGTTCTTTTCCCCACCTCACACATACAAAGGGAATTATGTGAAGTGATGGATTTATCAACTAATCAATTAACCCCACTGTGGTAATCGTTTTGCAATATATACATGTTCCAAATCATCACACATTACATTTTAAACTTAACACACAGTTATATGTCAATTATAGCTAAATAAAGGTAGGGGGCAAAAAAAGAAAATAAAAATAGAGTCCTAACCCCAAAGAATATAAATAAAAAGAAATACATTTCTATGCACATATAAAATTTGTGCAAGATAAAAACAAAAAAGCAAACTAAGAGGAAAGACAAAGATGATCAGCTTGAATAGAACAACTACACTTCCATCTAGCTTTAAAAGAAATAATATAAACCAAATCACAAAGGAATAGTATTTTTAAAATTCCTAAAAAATTATTTTTCTAAAATGAAGGAGAAAAAAGATATTTTTCAGAAACACAAAAAAGTAATCCATTAGCACAGAGATCCATTAAGGAAAATATTAAGGGCTACTCTTCAGGTAGGAGAAGAATGATAATAGATAAAAAATGCAAGATATAGAGAAGAATAGAGGGGCGCCTAGGTGCTTCAGTCAGTTGGGTGTCTGGATATTGATCTCTGCTCAGATTATGATCTCACAGTTCGTTGGATCGAGCCCCATGTTGAGCTCTGTGCTGGCAGCACGGAGATTGCTTGGGATTCTCTCTCCTTTTGCCCCTCCCATGTACATGCACACATGTGTGCTCTCTCTCCTGTTCTCAAACAAACTTAAAAAAAAATTAAATGTTAACTATGTGAAAAAATCTATATAAATACTGGCTAAATACAATACCAATAATATGCCTTGTATGCTTGGAAATGTGTATATATAAAACTGTAAAACACAACAAAAATGTGATAATTTAAATCAAAATAAGAGTAAATAAAGTTAAAGGGACCTAAAGTCTTTTCATTGCTTAGGAGAGAGTAAAAATACTAAATAATATTAGATTTTGATAAATCAAAGATTATTGTTTTCATATCTTAAGGACTTATACTAAAAATGTGTATAACACATAGACTACTCAATCATATATACACTAAAATATATGTAACTTCTAAGCTACTAAGGGTGGGGGAAGGGAGAGCTTGAGTGTTAAATAATAAAAAACATATCAGTCCAAAGGCAGATGGAATGCAGAAAGGGGAACAGAGAACAGGAGGGAAAAAAAAAAACACTGAGAATTTGATCACTTAAAATAAAAATACGTCAGTAACTGCCTTAATGCAAATACCTAAAAGATCCAAATAATCACACTGGAATTTTAAAAAACTACTTACAACTTATAACATAAGAATACAGAAGGACTGAGGGTAAAAGGTTAAAAAAAAAGATACACTAAGCAAACACTAACTTTACCACAGAACTGTAGGAGACATTCTTTTAGGCACACATTAAATTTATAAAGTCCAATAATATACTAAGTCATATGATTACATGCAAATTTCAAAAAATGTCAAAAGATCGGGATACATACTCTGAATGCAATGCAAAAACCTGTAAAAATGTTGATATCTTTGAAATTTAAAAACCAATGAATACAAAAATATAATCCTAATGGAATTTTAAGTACAGCTTAAGATAATTTTAAAATTTTAAGTTCATATATTAGAAAAGACAGAGTCAGAAAATGAGATAAGCATTAACCTCAAGATGGGGGGGGGGGGAATCAACCTAAATCCAAATTCCATAGGAAAAAGAAAGAATAAAGATATAAGAAACCACAAATCAAACCAAAATTTGTCTCTCTGAAAAAAACTAAAAAGAGAGAGAGAGAGAGAATAATTAAATTGATAAACCCATGACAGGCTGATCAAGAAAAAAAGAAAGTACTCTAAGTAAGCCTTGAAAAGGAGATAACTCTACATTTTACAAACATTCTACATAAAAATAAGAGAATAATACAAATTAGAATTAGACAGGAATTTCCTCAACATGATAAGGCTATTTGTGAAAAACCCAAAGCTAACATTACGCTCAAAGTTAACATACTGAAAGCTTTCCCTCTAAGGTCAGGAGTAGGACAAGGATGCCCAACTTTGCCACTTCCATTCACTTAGTACTGGAAGAACTAGCCAAAGCAGGAAAAAGAAATAGAAGGTATTCAAATTGGAAAGGAAGAAGTAAAACGATCTTGGCTCATAAATACTATGATCTTATATGTAGAAAAAACAAAAGAAACCACACCAAACAAAAAAAAAAACTATAGAAGGCAATAAATAAATTCAGCAAAGTTGCTGGATAGTAATTCAACACACAAAATGTGTTGAAAGTGTATTGTGTATTTCTATATAATAACAAAACAAAAAATATTCCAAAAGGAAAATTAAGAATTCCATTTAATAGGACATAAAAATACTTAGGAATAAATTTAGTCAAGAAGGCACAAGACTTACACACTGAAAAATCACAAAATACGACTGAAAGAAAAACTGCTAAAAAAAGGTCTAATAAATTAATGGAAAAGTTATCCCTTGTTCATGGATTGGAAGACTTAATATTATTAAAATGATAATTCTGCCAAAGTAATAAGGAAATTCAATGCAATTCCTATAAAAAACAATGCTTATATAAACAAAATATCCATTCCCTAATTCACACTGAATTTCAAAAGATACCAAATAGTCAAAACAATCTTGAAAAAGAACATATTTGGAGGATTCACACTTCCCAATTTCAAAAACTTACTACGAAGTTACCATCATTACAATGTATGGTTTGCTACTGGCATAAGGACAAGCAAATACACAGTAGAACAGAATTGGGAGCCCAAAAATAAACTCTAACATCTACAGTCAACTGATTTTCAAAACAGGTACCAAGACGATTCAATGTTGAAAGGACAGTCTTTTCAATAAACAGTGTTGCGAAACTGGACTGCACACATGTGCCGTGAATGAAACTGAATTCTTAAACTATACCATGTACAAAAATTAACTCAAAATGGATCAAAACCTAAGTTTTTTTTTAATTTTTTCAATGTTTTATTTATTTCTGAGAGAGAGACAGCATGAGGAGGGGAAGGTCAGAGAGAGAGGGAGACACAGAATCTGAAACAGGCTCCAGGCTCTGAGCTAGCTGTCAGCACAGAGCCGGATGCGGGGCTCAAACCCACGATCCGTGAGATCATGACCTGAGCCGAAGTCGGATGCTTAACCGACTGAGCCACCCATGCGCCCCAATCGAAACCTAAGAGCTAAAACTCTTAGAAAGGAAAACAGGTATTAATTTTAACCCATAGCTTTGGATTTAGCAATGGTCTCTTAAATTGACACCAAAAATAAATATGATACTAAATGCACAGGCAACCAAAGAAATAATAGATAAAATGGACTTCACCAAGATTAAAAACTTTTGCATCACACAGCCTATCAACAAAGTAAAAAGACAACCCAAAAAAGGAGATGAAATATTTGCAAATCACCTATCTCAGAGTTTGATGTGCAGAGTATTTAAAGGATTTCTATAACTCAACATCAAAAGTTTAAAGATGGGCAAAAGACAAAAAAATAAACATTAAAAAAAATTTACAAAGAGGTGCCTGGGTGGCTCAGTCAGTTAAGCGCCCAACTTCGGCTCAGGTCATGCTCTCGCAGTTCGTGAGTTCAAGCCCTATATCAAGTTCTGACAGTTCAGAGCCTGGAGCCTGCTTCAGATTCTGTGTCTCCCTCTATTTTCATCTCCCACTCTCACTCTGTCTCTCTCTCTCAAAAACAAAGGTTAAAGATTGTGCATTAAAAAGGACTTAAATAGACATATTCCCAAAAAAGATACACAAATGGCCAAAATGACAAGAAAATAGGCTCAATGTCATTTGTCATTAAGGAAACTCAAATAAATAAAAATCAGATGGCTGTAATTAAAAAAGTAATAATGAAAAATAACAAATGTTGGTAAGGACATGGAGAAATTAGAACTCTTATATATTGCTGGTGGGAATATAAAATGGTGCAGCCAATTTTGGTATTTTCTCAAAAAGTTAAAGAACAACCATATGATCCTGCAATTCCACTACCAATTTTATTTTTTATTTTTTTTCCCCACTACCAGTTTTAAAAACAAGGATTCAAAACAGATTTGTACACTGATACTCACAATAGCTAAAAGGTAGAAACAACCCAAATGTTCATTAACTGATGAATGGATAAACAACATGTAGTATATACATACAATGAAATGTCATTCAGCTATAAAAAGAAGTGAAGTTTTGACACATGCTACAATATGGATAAACCCTGGAAACATAAGTAAAATAAGCCAGTCACAAAAAGACAAATTTTGGTACCACTTATATGAGGTACCTGCTGTGTCATAAAATTCATGGAGACAGAAAGCAGATCAAAGGTGGCCAGGGGTTAGGGGGAAGTAGAATGGGGGTTTATTGCTTAATGGTACAGTTTCTGTTTGGAGCAGTGAAAAAGTTTTGGAAATAAATAGTGGTGATGGTTGTACAACATTCTCCGAACTGTTACACTTCAAAGGGATTAAAATGGCAAATTTTATGTTGCCACAATAAAAAAAATTAGACATACAAATAAAAAGCCTCACTCTCCATCTATCCAATTCCACACCCCATTGAATAAAACACTTCTTAGTTTCTTGAGATCTTTTCAGGGTTCTTTATGAAATACAAGCAAAGAAACCCTGTTATTCAATTCTTGCAGTGCCTCACTGCTTGAAAAAAAAGATAACAAGTTACTAAGTGTGTAAGACCACCTTTCCTGTTTTACTGTGTACACTATGCAGTGCTCACCATAGAAACATGACCTTTAAAGAGTAAACTAAATACATATGTGTGCACAATGATTTTATTAATAATATTTTATTTAAAAAAATCCAACCATTCTATCATACCTGGTTCATTTATTCTGCCAAATGTATGCCTGGTGTTGTGTTTTCTGGTCTTAAAACATGTTTCACAAAAATCAAAGTCATCACAGTTTCTGCATTTGAATCTAGATCCATTGATAGGAAACATCTGACAGCCATCACATCTATTTAAAAAAAAACAAAACATTGAGTTGATAAGAGAAAGATAATGTTATTTATTAAATTTAATTACAAAGAAAAACATTCCCCCAAAACAAATCTAGCAATATAAAAATTAACTCACGTAACCCCAGGATGAACACTAGGCACCAACTCCATTTCTGACAAAAGCCCAGTCCAGTGAGACTGCTGAGGGAAGTCGACAATGACATCTTTTCCATTTGCACTGAAAGCTAGGACACAATAGAAATTGCTGAAACATCTTAGTCACCAATAAAAACCTAAAATTAAAATGAAACCTATACTTAACTAGTCATGTGATAATTATATTGTAGTTATTTATGTTTTACCAAGAGTACTTCTCTTTTAGAGAGATACTTATGAATGAACTAACACATGATGTCAATAAGGGATTAGCTTTAAAGTAATCAAGGGCAGGATCATGGATGAAACAACTTTGTCCAGGGGCTGACAACTGTTGGAGCCAGGTGATGGGCATATGGAGGCTCATTACATTATATTCCTACTTTGTTTATGTTTGAAATTTTCTACAATATGGTATCTTTGTTTTTAATTACATCAAGTCAAAAACTCCATTTAATATCTTAGGAAATAAAACTCACAATAATTAACCTTTGGTGAAAGGACTCTGCTACTAAACATTAACTTCTGAACAAAGTTCTTATTTTTAAAATTTATCATATGAGGGGCGCTTGGATGGCTTAGTCGGTTAAGCATATGACTTTAGCTCAGGTCATGATCTCATAGTTCGTGAGTTCGAGCCCCACATCAGGCTGTGTGCAGAGCCTGGAGCCTGCTTCTGATTCTGTGTGTCTCTCTGTCTTGCCCTCTGCCCCTTCCCCACTCTCATTGTTTCTCTCTCAAAAATAAACATTCAAATAGTCATGTGATTTCATTCACATGTGGAATTCAAGAAACAAAACAGATGAACAAAAGGAGAGGGAAGCAAAAATAAGATAAAAACAGAAAGGGAGGCAAATCATAAGAGATTCTTAAATACAGAGAACAAACTGAGGGTTGCTAGAGAGGATGGACTAAATGGGTGATGGGTATTAAGGAGGGCATTTGTACGATGAGCACTAGGGGTTATATGTAAGTGATGAATCACTAAATTCTACTCCTGAAATCATTATTACACTATATGTTAGAACTTGGATTTCAGGGATGCCTGGGTGGCTCAGTCGGTTGAGCATCGACTTCAGCTCAGATCATGATCTCATGGTTTGTGAGTTCCAGCCCCACGCTGGGCTCTGTGCTGACAAACAGCTCAGAGCCTGGAGCCTGCTTCAGATTCTCTATCTCCCTCTCTCTCTGCCCCTCCCCTGCTCATGCTCTGCCTATTTCTGTCTCTCAAAAATAAATAAATGTTAAAAAAAAATTTTAAACTTGATTTCAGTACAATTTTTAAACATAATAATAAATTTTAAAAAATAATAAATTTAAAAAAGAAGTACAGGGGCGCCTGGGTGGCTTAGTCGGTTAAGCGTCTGACTTTCGCTTAGGTCATGATCTCAAGGTTCATGGGTTTGAGCCCCGCGTCGGGCTCTGTGCTAACTGCCAGCTCAGAGCCTGGAGCCTGCTTTTGATTGTGTGTCTCCCTCTCTCTCTGACCCTCCCCTGCTCA
>NW_024081509.1:331941-363750 GCF_003009895.1 Hyaena hyaena
AGTCGGTTAAGCGTCTGACTTTCGCTTAGGTCATGATCTCACGGTTGGTAGGTTTGAGCCCCACGTCGGGCTCTGTGCTGACAGCTAGCTCAGAGCCTGGAGCCTACTTCTGATTCTGTGTCTCCCTCTCTCTCTGACCCTCCCCTGCTCATGCTGCCTCCTTCTCTCTCTGGGAAATAAATAAAACATTTAAAAAAAAAAGAAGAATAGACTTCCACTTACAAAATAAAAAAGTTACAGAGATGAAATTTAGGGAATACAGTTAATAACATTGTAATAACATTGTATGGTGATAGATGGTAACTACAATCACTGCAGTGAGCATTGTAGAATATAATGAATTGTTCAATCACTATGGTGTACACCTGAAACTAATATAACATTCTATGTCAACTATAATGCAATAATAAAAACTTAATAAATCTATTCTGATTTGTAAAGCTTTTAAGAACCTCTTAAGTAAAGAAAAATGTTAAATTAAAATGTTAAATAAGCTATTTGTTCTTATGTAACCTGAGACATTCTAATACTCCCACGCACTAGACAAGCCACCATTATGGCCATTTCTAATCTAAGGTATTTGACAGTATTATATAAGGTTCAAACAAAACAAAACAGGAACTCTATGGCATTAAAAGAGTTTAAAGATAAAATAAAACCACATGCATTTTTAATCACTTCTCATGTAATTGTTCAAATGGACATAGTATACCTTTTAAAGTATATTGATTGATTTGAAATCTCAATAATACCACATTTAAACATAAACTGAAAAGAATTCTGTATTTCCAGTTCCTAAATCCCATCATTTGCGCTTTTCCATTTCTTAAATTTAGTCCTAAATTTTTAGATAGCAGAGAGAGAGAGAGAGAAAAACAGTCCCCAAAAGAGGGGATTGGCCAGACACTCACATATAGGACATTTGGCAGAATGACGGAACAAGCTTACAGAACACCAACGTCATATAAGATTACCCTGTGACTGTGATAGATCCAGACAAAACCAAAATTGCTCTTTAATCATGTCTAATCAAGTTCAAATCTAATCCAAACCACAAACACAACCAGACACCCTCACCCAACCCCCAATCCTGGTTAATATGAACAACTGCTTCCTTGTCAATCATTAACTTCATCCTAGCTCCATTCTTTCTGACTTGTAGATAATAATTAAGACACCCATTCTTAGAACTACCCCACACCTTTAAACCTTTCTCAAAATATGCAACACAAACCCCATTATTCCTTTGCTACACCCACCTATGGAGACACCCCATTTTCTGGGGCATGCATCCTCACAAGTGGCAATGAGTTAATAAACCTTACTCTCTTCAATTACAGGTGTATTCCTGGTCTAGAGAGTAATGAAAAGCAAAAAAACACTATATATCATAAGCTTTCTTCACACTTGTTTTTCTTGCCCTTGAATGAAAAAAAATGAGTTTATCATATTAGCTGATGAAAAGCTAACATTTGGAATTTTGTTGCCTGGATAATATTACCTTTCACAACCCCCACACTTTGATGAGTCACAGATCCCCACTTGTATTTCGGTGTGGTGACTGAGGCTTTGACACGAACTTTATCACCAATCTTTATGTGAGAAGGAGAACTTGGTGGAGGATAGCCTAGAAATTAGAATAATAAGAGAACTATAATTAGTATTCATTCCTGGGAACTCTGTCACTAATTAAGAAAAAGTGAAACAATTCAATTAAGAATGTGCTCACCTATAAGTTCCACATGAATATACCTAACCCAGTAAGTGCCTCCTTTCTGCTGCCAATCACACTGCACGTTGAGGTCATGTAATCCATCTCTATCCAATTTGATAACTTTGCCCATGTCTCCTTCACACACTTCTTCATATGTTCTACAGCATCTAACCATCATTCCCACCTAAGATTAAAATTAAATTAAAAATCCAGTCCAGTGTATAGGTGAACAATTGTTAAGTAGCATTATCTAAGAAATTATTTCCTCTAGCACTGAGTATACTCTCAAAATCATTTTATACTAAATGGAACTAGGGATCTTTAGAAAACTTGCTGACTCAAGGTCTGGGACAGGAAATACACAAGATGAATATGGATCAACTTATGCCATAAAGCAAGGGAGTGCTCAAAGATTAATGTGTTCACTCAAAAGAACAACTTAATCAATAGGAATAATGACTTAAACACATCAAATCCATATCAGTCAATAAATTTATCACAATGATAATAAGCAAAGGTTCTTGGTCACCTGTGTTAATAAGTTCCATGGCAACAATTTACCATTCTGAAAATTGATAAGCAAAAACAAAAACAAAAAACAAAAACAAAAAGCAAGCACTCATTCTGTCTTTCCTATATGAACTGTATTAAAAAGAATAACTACAGTTGATTTAAAAAGCATTCTTCAAAGAATAAACTCCAGCTAATAAATATGGAAGGCATGACAAAGTTAGAAAATCACTATTGTGCAACCCCTCATGAAGAGTCTAGGTGGTA
Organism: Hyaena hyaena; assembly: GCF_003009895.1. NCBI lineage: Eukaryota > Metazoa > Chordata > Mammalia > Carnivora > Hyaenidae > Hyaena > Hyaena hyaena. The sequence goes on from NW_024081509.1 coordinate 334,433, forward strand.
ACACAAATGGGTATCAAAGTGCCAAAATGAACAAGAGAACTTCTTAGTGGATGGAATGAATAGACTAACAAGACCTAACCAGTAACACTGCATTTTGGTCCATATGATGCATTCGTGTCTAAGACACTGCCTGAGTCCAACAGCTCCCCCACCCCCCCAGCCCTTATTCCGACTTTATAGGAGATGCAGAGGAGGGAGGAAGAAGCCACAAATAAATGACATGAAAAGGAGGAAAAAAAAGAGAGGGGAAAACTGTTCTAGGTTAAAAGACACTTTAGAGAGATATCACCCAAATGTAAGGTGTATGACCTTGTTGTTATCCAAATTCAAAAATGTTACGGTTTTAAAAAGCAATTTCTGAGAAAACTGTGAAAATCTGAGCAAGCACTGGACATGAGATAATATTACAGAATTATTATTTATTTTCTTAGCTAATGTTAGGTAATAATAATGTTGTTAGTTAAAACAAATCCTTAATTGGGGCACCTGGCTGGCTCAGTTGGTAGAGCATGGATTCTTGGAATTCTTGATCTCAGGGTTGTGAATTCAAGCCCTATGCTGGGCGTAGAGCTCACCAAAAAAACAAACAGAAAACAAAACAAAACAAAAACAAAGTCCTTTATGTATTAGGAATACATAACAGATTTATAGATTAAATGAGATGATTTCAGGGATTTTCTCTTAAGTCTTCTAACTAGAACAAAGAATTAAAACAAGAAAGAATGTAAGATGCATAAGGGACTACAGACAAAGCCTAATTAGATTTTAAAAATAGGACTGGAGTAAGAATGATATAAGAAAAACAAACAAAAATAGATTTAAAAAAAAAATGTCCAAAATGGTAATAATTGAGAAGCACAGGTCACTGTGCCAGGCTCTCTAGCTCTGGCACCCCATGCTCAACTTCTCTTCCTCTGTCCTCTGCTCCAGTCATAGTGGTCTCCCTGCTGGGTTCTGTGCCCTCCTTCACCAGGCCTCTACTGACTGAAAACCTAGGCAAGGCTCCAGCCTAAGACATTTACTCACCTGAATATTTTCTCTCACATAGACAGCATAATCATCATTACTCAAGAAATCAGCTCGTTTTTTGTACGTCTGGCTCTCTGTTACAACAGCACCAGTAGACTGCAAAAGATAAATATATTTTTAAAAAACTGTGAGCCAGATAAACCTACTTAAAAAGTATGTAAAATCTTTAATATTAAAAAATAAAGTATGAAATATTATACTGTATTTTCACTATAAAATACTTCGTTTAAAAGACAAAGTATGGTAAACAGAATGAATATCAAAAGCTCAAAGTATAGAAAATTTCTGAGACATTTCCAAATTAATCTCATGAAATAATTTACTGAAATCAGAAGTCACTATGTCATATAAAACATGCTTTTTAAATAAAGTATCTTCTAATGGCTACCCAACATCATTAGATGTTGGAACAATGGTCTGTTTTACAGCTAAAGTAATTACGGCACAAAAATCCTAGTTAGCACTTAGCAGCTTAACTCTGGCAGAACTGCACAGAGACCTCATGGAACAGCATACAGGAAACCCAGAGCACAGGACAGTAGACACAGGCAGTGGAGCAACCACACAGGAGGCACTGACCACAGCGTAGGCCGCGTCGTCCATATCCTCCACCACCTCCTCATCTGAACACTCCTCAGACCCTGTGTCTGCATCGGAGAGATCTGTGACCTGAACATCAGCATGGTCCAACAGCCACCCAACCAAGGCCTCCACACCTACAAGCAAGCACACAGAGCACACCCACAGTGAGGATCCATAGCAGCCACCTGTCCATAGGCCTCTGACATTAGCATCTCAAGATAAACCCACAAACAAATGTGTGGGCACATTAAGTGAAACACCCACAAGGAAAACAAAATACCTGGCAAGCCAGCAGCATTCCCGGAGGCACCAGTAAGTGACTTCAATGCAAACTCTATGTTCCTTCTAGGAAATCCCATTTCCATGAGTTGAACCACAATAGGCAGAGCAGGAGCAGGTGACTGTTTGCGCTTCTTTGCTCTGACAGGGCGAACATGCTGTACAGGGACAGGTGTTGTGGCCTCACTGGAGCTACAGTCTTCAAACACGGGGCTCGATGGGTGAGTGGACTCCACAGCCAAACACTGACACACAGCCAGTGCTGCAGCCTGGACAAATGAAAGTAGAGCTGGGAGGTTTAGAAAAATCAAGAGACTTAAGCAGTCTAAGAAAATGGAAATTACAAACTTCTACTATGAAATGTAATACAGAAGTATAGAAAATTCAGACCTTACACATGTTACTTTTAAATGAATGGATAAAATATGTTAACAACAAACAACTAAGACGACTATCATAGTTTAAGGCAGAGGAAAGATGTGATAGTCAAATAACTCCTGCTGTAGCACACACAGAGCCCAGGAAATTAGCCAGTTATCAGTGTCTGTTAAAGAAAACTTCACAGCTGCTCTGAGTAGAGGAAACGAGCTGAGCAAGTTACATGGAGAGTGAGAGAAAATAGATGAAAAAGGAGTCTCACACCCCCTCCCCATGACCAGGCAGTGTCCACAGTCTCTTGTTCTTTTCCTCTGAAAAGCAAGTCAGAGAGGACATGGAATTCTCTCATGTACCATCAAATCAACTCTCAATAATTCAAGGGTAAAAGAACTACTCTGAGAGTTAAACATGGTATAAAAAAAAAAAATAAGAGAAATAAAGAATATTGGGAAAAAAATTACAATCAATGAATATATGCATTACTGAGGTTATAGTTGGGGCTCCCTACTCCCAATACACACAACCTTTTCCCTGAACTACTTGCGACACTCTGCTCATCATCTCCAATTACTCTCAAAGGGCCTAAGACTTGCTATTTTTTAAAAAACTGATCATCTGAGGAAGGAATAACAAGAAATTGAGGACTCCATTAAGGTTTCTAGTGCTTAGGAAGTGTCAAAAACCTAGGGTTTGGCTGTGGAGGGTGAATAACTCACAAGCAATGGTCTTTATCCTAAAAGCTTACAATTCAGAACCAGACTGATTTAAGAGTCCTGGTTCTGATAATGGGGAGTTAGGGAGCACTAGGCTACACCTCTACTGATAATAACTGTGAACCCTAGACAAAATATTTTTAAAAACAGTTTGAAGGTCTGGAAGAAGAGCCAAAGCAATCAAAACTGGAACAGGTATAACCCTTGACCACAAGGGAAGCCAGCAGGCAAGCTGACTGGGCAGTGTTTTTAGACTGCAGTCAGAAGCTGGAATTCAGTCCTGCCAAAGCAATCAGAAATGAGGGAAATATCACAAAATGTGCATATAAACTATCCCAAATTCTTGACTGATTTCAAAACTGAGATTTTGTGAGAGTCTGAAGAACCCAGCAAAAAGGAACTACCAATGCTAGGGAGACAGTCTGGCGTCCCAGTCCAACCAAGTTAGATGGAGTTGGTCAAGGTTTGTAAAGGTTTCCACTGAAACCTCAGAAATGACTCTAAATCCTGCAGAATTAGAATACAGAAATCAAGACTAAGCGCAAAACAAAAGTAAACCACCAGTTAAAGTCTAGAATCAAGCCTCCATAGGACTGGGGAGAATTACTAGATACTAAACCATCTGTGAGAATAAAATTCCACATTCTCCAGAAAATGTTGACAGAACACAGAGCCAATACAATATAATATCTAAAACATCCAGGGTGCCTGGGTGCTCAGTCGGTTAAGATGCCGACTTTGGCTTAAGGTCATGATCTCACAGTTCATGAGTTTGAGCCCCACATTGGGCTCTCTGCTGTCAACCTGGAGCCTACCTTGATCTTCTGTCCCACCTCTGTCTTTGCCCCACCCTCACTCATGTGCACGTGCGCACACACTCTCTCTCTCAAAAATAAGTAAACATTCAGGCACCTCGGTGGCTCAGTCGATTGAGCATCTGACTTCAGCTCAGGTCATGATCTCACGGTTAGTGAGTTTAAGCCCCATATCAGGCTCTGTGCAGACAGCGCAGAGCCTGGAGCCTGCTTTGATTCTGTGTCTCCTTCCCTCTCTCCCCCTCCCCTGCTCATGCTCTCTCTCTCAAAAATGAAGAAACATTTAAAAAGTTTTAAAAGTAAGAAAAATTTAAAAAATAAATAAAACATCCAGAATATACTAACTACAGATATATGAAGAAGCAGAACCAATAACTGATTATAATCAAGAGAAAAAATTGCCAATAGTAGCAGACTGACAGCTGGACCAGGTGTTAAAACTAGCAAATAAGAAATTTAATATAACTATCAGGAATATGTTTTAAATACACATACAATAAAAAAAAAATTGAGAAAAAAGGTAAGAACTTTCAGGAGAGCTACAGAGCTATAAAATAAGAACCAAATGGAAATGTGAGATCTGAACATATTAAGACTTTCTTAGATGGCTTACAGCAGATTTAGACCCAACAAAGCAGAACAGCCTGACCCTGAAAACAGATCCATACAATCAGCCAAGCTGATTAACCAAGAGAGAAAGACCTACAAAACAAACAGAAACTCATAAAGAATCCATATATGTGTAATGGTAGTCTTAGCAAAGAACAGGACAGGAAAATATAGTTAACAAGTTTCCAAATTTGGGGCGGGGGGGAAGGCGGAGATAGATTTTTAAGCCAGAGATGCAAGTAACTTAAGCATATCCCAAGAGGAAAGGGGAAAAACACATACATACATAGGCATGTCTTAGTCAAACTGCAGAAAGCAAAAAAAAAAAAAAAAAAAAAAAGGCACTTTCAAACAGAACAATAAGAATGATGGTTGAACTTCTATCAGAATCACTGGAGACAAAACAATGAAAGATTTCTCTTTGGTAGTCCTTCTGAATTCTTAAAAGGTAACTCTATGTTTCCTTCCACATCTTTCCTCTTAACACTGGGCAACTCCCAGTGTGATTCCAGGTTACATTCTGCCCAATTCGTTCTTCAACTGCTCTCAATGCCCTTTTTATCTTTACAAGTGACTAGAAACACTGCTGTTCTGTGACCACTCAAACCTGACCTCTCATCTTAGCAGTTTTTACTTAGCAAGTAGTTGGCATTTGGGTCAGTTCAAAGAAGGCACTGTACTGCTCCCTATCCTCATGCTCAACACTTCTTGCCTTCTTCCTTTGCACCCTACCTTCTTCCTACCTCACTTCCTATACCTTCTTCCTTCCTTACTCAGGGACTACTGTCAGCCCTCCCATCAACCTGATACAACTGCTTCCTCACTTTGGATCCCAACTTCCTGCAATCTTGGTCTCAGAGAATTTCAATTAGGGTATATTCTACCTGCCAAATTGAGCACTCAAGGTTTGCTTTTGTCTTTGATATCGTATCCAGAGTTTTTTACATATTACATAGAAAGAAGGATTCTTAGAAACATCTAATCCTTCATGTTGTAGGTCATGAAAGTCCCCATCACTTTTAGACCTGATCACATGTTGTCTCTTCTGTGGGAACATGCCCACAGCTCGATCCCCAAACTACATGGTGCAGCACGTGCTCTGCGACAGGGCAAAGACCAAAAGCCTGGTGGCAACAGTGCATACCCAAAAAAGCCATTGCAGTAAGTGGAACAAAATGTGAGTGCAATATTCCAAGGTCTAATGGGCTTCTTCAATAACAATATTTCCTAGAAAGATGTCATGCCATGAATATTTGAGCATCTGACCCATGATGAATCTCATTAACTTTTTCAAAGAATTCACACATATTCAAAATAAGGTTAAACTTTAACTCATTCATCCTCTACCTAGTATTATAATGCTCTATGACAAACACGGGTAAAGCCTAACAAGTCATAAAAATTACTTTAGCATGTTGTTTAAAATTCAGAATATATCCTTAAGAAAATATCCATCTAGGAAAAACACTGTTTCCAATTTAGTGTACTAGATTAAAATTGTGGAGGCTGCTACTGTACCTCTAGCTCCTGTTTGTCAAATATCGCCTTCACTGGAGATGGTTGGGTGGCTGAGGCCAGTAACTGCTGCAAGAGGATCATTGGAGGCTGTGGCCCTTCAGGAGACATGTCCCCAAGGTCAGGGGATGCAGCTGCTACATCATCTGAATTTAAAAGCAAAATATGCATGACATCACATTTTCAACTCCTAACATCTCTTTACTATTAAAGATGATGCACTGAACATGTTAAAGTGAATATGATCTCTAACTCTTCAAGCACCAGATGATGAAAATCTTCAAGGTTCAGATATCAAAAATTATTCTCTGAAAAAGTTTCCACTCCCTGCTTTTTGGCATCTGTCCTTTATTGGTTCATCTGTCTCTTTAGAGCCAAAAAAAAGCTACCTTCCAGATTTCTGCCTTTTGTCCAGTTCTTACACCTTCTCTTTCTTGGTGCACACTCATTGCTTCAGAAACCCCTTGTATGGACACTCCCATTTTATTTTTAGCCTTGGCTTTTCCTGTTAATGCTTGTTCAGACCATAAACTGACACCAATTCCAGATATGCTATATGGTCAGGGTAACATCTTTTTGCCTTTTTAAATCTCTGAGCAGCTTTGGGGGAGGCATTTAGCACTTCTTATTTGCCACAGGCCCACTAAATCCCACTTCCTGGAGCCCACTCACCCATTTGAGTCTGCTGGTTGATTTGGTGACAACTTCAACTAATCCTTAGACCAGGGACTGGAAAATCTTTCTCTCAAAGGGACAGAGAGTAAACAGTTCAAGCTTACCAGCTGCATGGTCTGTCACAGCTACTCAACTCTGCCACTGAAGAGTAAATGCCGCCTAAGATGACATGTAAATAAGTAGGTGCAGCTGTGTTCCCATTAACTTTATAAAACAGGTAGTCATAGTAATTTGTTCAGCCCTGCTCTACAAAGCTCTGTCTAAAGACTTAACTCTGTCCCAAGCGTGGGATATTAACCCTCATTCATTTCCTAAAGAGCTACTCACCAGGGTGACCAGAGAGCAACCAGTCCAACTCCCTGGGCTCTGGTTTCCTGATCTATAATTATGAATAGTTTTCAAGGTCCCTACTGTCTAACACAGAATAAATCTGCACTTTCATTAGATTTATCTTATACTCAGCATATTAAAATTAAATTCACAATACCTTCTTAAGATTAAGAAACAAAAAACTGCTCACTACACTAGACTTTCTAATCTTCATCAAAAGCACTCCCTTCTGTCCTCCCTGTAGCTCAAGCTTGAAACATTAGGCATCTTTGACTTTTCACTGGTTTCCCATGAGGTTATCATCAAAAAGACCACACTGTGACAGTATCTACTGGAACCATCTTTCTATCTTTTATGCCTTCCCCCAGAAGACATCTCATCACTTGACACAAAAGCAATTCTCTCACCACCATGGCCTTCCTTTTTCAAATACACTTACACCTCACTAGTAGACTTACCATCCTGAATATCAGTCTTTACCATGCAGGTCCCTGCCACAGCTCTAAATCAGCCTTAAGTTTCACCCTGGTATTCAAGGCATTCAATCACATGAATTCAGCCGACTTCTCCAGCTTTTGCCCCACATTCATCAATAAACCCTGAGCTCCTTGCAGAGTAAAGCACTTCAACATTCTCCCATACACTCACTGATCAGTGCTTCTACTGTCTCTTCCACCAAGATGGAGCTTCCTCATCAAGCTACATCTCAAGTCTGCCACACCCCTCAGAAGCTGCCCTCCCCAGCCCTCAGCCATCTGTATCCCCAAGACACCTGTGGAACTACAATTAAACAGTTTGCAGTACACTGGCATCATACCCTGCACAGAGCCATCTGCATTCATTTTCTCTTCTTATTGTGACCCCAGAGAGTTTGGGATCATAATAAAGGACTACCTTCTTCCCCATAATACTTTAGCACATCTTTTTTAAGAGTAGATAATCAAAAACTATTTCATAACTTTTTTTCTAGTCAAAGTAATATATGCTTATTGCAGAAAACTCAAGTGATATAGAAAAGTAAAAAGAAAATAAAGTCAGCTGGTATTCCACTATATGGATATATCACCTAATAATGGGCATGTAGGTATCTCCAGTTTTCAATCTAAAAACAATACCAACAAAGAAGCCATAACGGGTATCTGTAAACACATTATCTTCATGCCTTTTCATGTGATAAATTCCCACAAGTGGACTCCCAGGTCAATGGAGAGATACAGAGATAGACACAGAGATGCAGATACAGATGTGTGTGGGTGTGTATACATGTATTTTAAAGTGTAACATTTCCTCAAATGCCCATAAGACTGTTGTACCAACTTAAATTCCCACAAAAATGTGTTAAAGCAGTGCTACTTTACATGTGTATGCACCACCTTAGGGACTTACTAAAATGCAAACTTCGATTTCTTAGGTCTGGGGTACAGCCTGAGAATCTAAGTGTCTAACATGCTACTATGTGCCATCAGTGTTGCTAGTCCATGGGCTACACTTTAAATAACAAAGCAGGACACCGTTTTACTGTTTTCCCTCCCTTCCCATCAGTTCCCCTCAATCTTTTGTCTTATAAGATTATGACACTGTCATTTGCACTTCATCGATTACTGGCCAAGTTGCATATCTTTCTCATACATTTAAAAACCATCTCTGCGTCCTCTTTTATGGACTACTTGCTCATGTCTTTTGTCTGTTTTTTTGGTCACTGACTTTTATTTATTTTTTAAATTTACACCCAAGTGAGTTAGCATACAGTGCAATAATGATTTCAAGACTAGATTCCTTAATCTCCCTTACCCATTTAGCCCATCCCCCCTCCCACAACCCCTCAAGTAATCCTCTGTTTGTTCCCCATATTTAACAGTCTCTTATGTTTTGTCTCCCTACCGGCTTTTATGTTATTCTTGCTTCCCTTCCCTTTTGTTTCTCTGTTTTGTATCTTAAAGTGTTCATATGAATGAAGTCATATGATATTTGTCTTTCTCTGACTAACTTCACTTAGCATGATACCCTCCAAGTTCCATCCACATGGTTGCAAATTCTTTTGCCTGTTTTCTATGGGAGTACCTGCATTCCTTATAGATCTATAACAGCTTCCTTAAAAAGATACCTGTATGAGCAGCTGTGACCTCCTGAACAGCCGGCTGAGACAAGATCTGCCTGAGCTGGTCCTGGTGGGAAAGTAGCGCACGGCCCGCCTTCAGGATGTACAGTTTTAGCTGCTGACACCTCAGCAGTTCCAGGTCTACTTGTCCTGTGGAAGAAAATGACTCAGCAGGAAGGGCACACCTTGCTTGGGCTCTTCTCCTCACCAGCTGTACGGCCTCTGGGAAAGTGCATCACCCCCCGCACCACAGTGCCATGCCTATAAAGTGGCATGAACAATGCCCTACCTTGTAGGAATTAGCTGCCCATGCCAAATACTGTTGGTAATGAAGGACTTGTCTTTCTGTGTAAGTATCCTCTACTTCCCCTGGGTCTTCCCCTTTTCCTGCTGCCCACGCAGCTACCTTGATGAGTTGGTGTGAGAATTAAATGGTTTAACACAGTTGTATCTATGTCAGTTATTATTAGTATAATCAAATGTTTCCTATATTGCTAAAATTTCAACCAGATATCTGTGTCACAAACAAAATATTTTCACCTTTTCTTGCCAATACTCCTCCAAGACGATTTTGTCAGACAGTCACAGCATACAGTTCTCTAACTCAACAAGATCATGGCACTCCCTGGAGTCTTATCTAAATAAATGACTACAGTGGTGCCTGACAGTCACTGCAGGAAACTAAAGGGGAAAATGAGGAGGAAACTGAGGAGGAAAGCTGCCAAAAAACGCAGGCAGACCATAAGTACAGCTGGACTATAGTTGTGGCAACAGTGTTCCAAAGCAGGGCATGTTGGAGGCCATGGAAGGCAACACAACAATAGCAAGGTGGGATGGAAAGGTATGGGAGGATCATAGGTGCCTCTCAGGCATCAAGCCTGACTGTCTGGCAGACAGGTTTATTCACTGTGATAAGAAAGAGTGACTAAGGGACAAGGTTAGTGGAATTCTGAACATGCTGTGGTGTACATGCACATGGCCCTCCAGTCAGAAATGTAAACTGGTGGGGCGCCTGGGTGGCTTAGTCGGTTAAGCGTCCGACTTTCGCTTAGGTCATGATCTCGCGGTTCGTGGGTTCGAGCCCCGCGTCGGGCTCTGTGCTGACCGCCAGCTCAGAGCCTGGAGCCTGTTTCAGTCTGTGGCTCCCTCTCTCTCTGACCCTCCCCTGCTCACGCTGTCTCTCTCTCTCCCCTAGAAATAAATAAAACCTTTAAAAAAAATAAAAAAAAAAAAGAAATGTAAACTGGATATTCAGAGTTAAAGGTGATCACTATTATAAATGCTGGAGCAGCAATCACAGGAATGGGGAGAAATGGGTGAGAAAGCTCAGTAAGAATGGGCACAGTAAACCAGAAGTTTTGGAGAAACCCACAAAGATTTCCAATGTGCAAAGAACAGTTAGGGAGAAGAACTCTTCAAAAAATATACAAATGGCAATGTAAGGAAAATTAAGGGAGCAATATTCCAGACCAAATGAAGGAAGGCTTTAAGCACAGGTGATCTTTGTCTTAGCTCAACGTTTATAGATATGAAGGAAAGCAGGTCTAAACATGCAAGCCTTACTGGGTCTGGTAGTGATGAGGCCAGGAGCAAAGCTCCTCAAGGAAACTGAACCAAAGAGCCATAGCTGGAGGGTTAATAGGGGGAGAGAGAACACAGATTCCTCTTCAAATGGCTTGTTCAGAATAAATGCTGGCACTAGAAAGTCGGGGAGTGGGGGTCGGGGGGAGAAGCTAGGGATTCTTGAGAGGCCACTCCCACCATAGTGTCATTCTTGGTATTATACATTCCTATCACCACATTCAAGGCTTCATGCTCACCGTAACTCAACAAATAGTCAATCCATTGAAATGCAAAGATTTTGGCAATGACAGAAACTTACTCTGACAAAATGACATTGTTCAAGCAACACCAGTTAAGACTGTAGTTGTTTCACCAAGAAGCACCATGTACTGACCTGCAAAACCTGGTTTAGGTGACTTCTTTACTTTGTGCTTTTCCAGTTTGCTTCCAGCAAGGTTTACCAATTGAGCCCAGACAGATAGCATGGGCTCTGTGAAGGGGAGGTTGGTGACACTGAATGCCACAGCAGGGAGCTAAAGCAAGAACATAGAAACCTTCAAAGTCTGTCCAATGAAATGAGGAAATGAAATGTTCTAAAACTTATCATAACCATGAATCTTAATTCTGAAATATAATATATATCCATAAATCTTTTTATATCTGAAAATAATTTTAAAAGACGCCATTACAGGCAAAATAGAGACTTATATATATAGTAAACATAACCTAATTTTTTCTTTAACAACTTGTCAACAATAACTATGTCAGGCTGGTGGTTATTATCTTTTTTGGCATTTTCTATGCATTACAAATTTTCTACAACATGCATATATTCATTTATAAATGAAAAACAGTATTTTATACAAAGATAAGTCAGATTACACTTAGGTTACATCAAAATAATATAAAACGACTCTCTTTCCCTATACATTCTTAATTGACAGATTTAGGATGACAGTAGCTGCTACATAAGTCATGTCACTCAACACAATAAGCATTTTCTACATGAAGAAATGTCATTTTTATAAGGAATCACTTTTAAGTTTCTTTAAAAGTTGAGTTGTTAAATAAAAATCAGATTTCATAAATTTACATTTTAAGATAATTAAAACTAACAAACATAATTACAAGTACCTTCTATGTTGCTAACACCCTTTTCTGTCTTTGGGGGCTAAAATAAGACATGAACTAGTAATCCATGTAACACCATAAGACCAGGCCCTATTTATCACAGACACTAACCAAACAAGGGAAGATAGACATATGGCTTTCCTCAGGCTGCGGAGCTTCCTAGACAGCATATGTGAACTACAAGGATCAAGTTCATTCTAGCACTAATGTTACAACTCAGTTCTAGCATAAAACTCTTCTGCCTTATTGCCAAGTAACTGAATACAAGTTCACCTACTGGTTTGAGCTGATTCAATGGGCAAACGCGACACATCCGCATGTCTGAGAACTGTACAGTGATTCTGCCCTTTGGGGTGATGCGAGTCACCGTGCCTTCTCCAAACTCATCATGCATGACTTGTCCCCCCAGGCGCAGGCGACCATCGATGCCTCCGATCACAGCCAGGACTGCCATGAGGCCCCCCACCTCTGGGTTTTCAGAGTCAGGAAAGTAATCCTCTAACAGGGCCTAGTGCAGACAGATAGCCAGTTTGAAGAAGACAGCCAAGGGTACTGCCTGTTTCTTATACATTTACAACTAAGCCAAGTTATTTTTATACTAGTTTCTTCAATAGTTATTTCCACTACAATATGTTTTAAAATATCTTTAAACAAAATACATGTCATTTAAAAAGATAATTTAAAAGTTAAATCAACATTCTACAAAGAAAAACTAGCAGATCTGAAAACGCAGCACCCACCCCCTCTGGTGGCTTTCCTGTGCAGCTGCGGGTGACAGAGTGGAGCTGAGAGTTGATGTACTTGTTTATGAGTCCATTCCACTGACCCAGGGAGTGAAGTGTGCGGAGCAGCGCCACCACCTCTTCTGCCAGGGTACTGCTATGAGTGGCGGTCAGAGAGGCCTGTGGGCGTGCCCTCCGCCGCCTCAGAGTAGATTCTGAAAGAGATACATGAGAGAGGAGCTACATGGTGCCCTGCTCACTGAACCAGGACACAAGTAAGGAGAGCTGCCCACCTCTGAGGAATGGGATGTCTGAAGAACAGGTGGTGAGCAAGCTGCCCAAGAAACCAAATAGCTTTTCCACAAGGCATTTCATGTCCCTTGCCCTTTCGATCTTGTCCCATGATGGAAGCACTGCTTGCAGTAAATGCACAGCTAAGATCTGATAAAAGGCAATTTAAAATGGTAAACATTAAAGAAACCCATAACCTGTGGTTTTACATTAAGAGGTAACAAATTTTTATTTTATTTTTTGTCCCTATAATCCAATTAATCATGTGAAAATTTAGATATCTATTACACCCAAGTTGATTAATGATATAGATTATCAGGAGTTAAAAAAAGCTACATTACAGATGCAGATATTCATTTAATTAAAAAAAAATAATTCTTTTCAGCTTAATTCTTCTAAAGACAAGCAGATAAGAGAAGCTAGTAGTATTCATCACTTCAAAGAAAAGCAAGTCAACTACAGTTTAGCAACTTAAAGTAAATTTAAAATAATTAAGAACTTCAGCCCCTTGCACTAGAAAATGTACTCTGGGTTAGTTCCAGCTCTTTTCTGAACTCATTGAGTACAGGCACCTAATTATGATGACTAGGAGAATTGGTATCTTGATGTCACCTCTTAAGGGGGGGAGGGTCACAGTTTTCAAAATTCACACTGAATAGGATCAGCCAGCAGAATAATTACCTGTCGCTGCAGCGAGGCGGCAGTGAAAGGTGCATGTCCCTCCACAACCTTCATGAGCAGGGCAATCCACTGTGGGGAACTGAGGGCAGCACACATGTGTGGTGTGAGCGCAATGCTCCGCACGAAGCCCAACGTGCACCAGCTCCGGTGCTGTTCCCGGCATACCAGTCTGTTTGGGGAAGCTGCCAGAGTGAAACAAACCAGCTTGACACCAAATTTTGAGAAAATAAATACTCAGTACAATCTGCACTTTTAATGTACTTACCAGGTTATGTTCAATAGCAGCCTACTTTACCAATATATTACAATTTCACTAATTCAAAGTGAGAAGAGTGGGAGAAAACCCTGCTCAAGGAACATTTTACAACACTTTTAAAACCTTTAAAGTACATGAGTAACTCACACCAATTAAAGAGTTTCATGTACTTCTTATTTATAGGCAGTAAGAAAATGATTCACTATTCAAACAGCAGTTATTAGAGTACATCTTGTACATTCTTTTAAAACCTCATGTGTTTTATATATCTCCCATGATCAGGGTGCCTGGGTGGCTCAGTGGATTAAGTGTCTGATTCTTGATTTCAGCTCAGGTCATGATCTCTTACTTCATGAGTTTGAGCCACATGAAGGGCTCTCTGCTGACAGCATGGAGCCTGCCTGGAATTCTCTCTCTGCCTCTCCCAAACTCACTCACGCACATGTGTGCACACACATGCTCTCTCTCTCAAAATAAATGCATTTAAAAAATAATAACAATATATATCTCCGGTGATCTTGTTTATACTTCTTCTGCACCATAAATTTCCAATCCAAATTTAGTAAGTCTACAAGTAAAAATAGAACAAGACTAGGGGGCTTTTATGAGGTTTATCCAATTTGACTGACACAATTGACCCTGTCTGCCCTTCCCTACTTCCAAGTCTCTGCTCATGGAAACCCAGGGGCTTCCAATCTTCCCTAGCAGAGGCCTGCCTGCCAGGGTCCAGTTCTCCTGCTCTCTAGGCTTCCAGAGGCACCGCCATCAGACACATGTTCATGCCTGCACTCAGTTACACTCACACCCACCCACACATACATCAACTTTCACACAGTCACACCCTACCACAATCCCACACTCATTCTCATAGTCACTGATATACTGACACACAATCATAATTACAGCACAAACATAAACACACCCAGCTACTCACAAACATTCCTTCCTCACTTCACACTCACACCTATAGCACTTAACATACTCAGTCTCACTCAGAGACACACTCTTACACACTCACACCCAGACTCACTCACACATACTCACAAGCACTCTCACATGCTCCTCCCATTTCATCAACTCCTCTCCAGACTTACACATATTCACATTTTCATACAAACATTTTAGTGGGTTGAACTGTATCCCCCAAAATTCATGTTTACCCAAAACCTCAGAATGAGGCCTTATCTGAAAACAAACTCTTTCCAGATATACTTAAAGTAAGGATTGATATAATACTGTATTGGATCAGAGTGACCCATAAATCCAATGAAAGTCCTTATAAGAGGCAGAAAAGGGCATAAAGAGACATAGGGCAGTCCTCTGTATGAAAATGAGGCAGAGCCCAGAGTGCTATGGCCTCAAGCTAAGACACCTTGGAGGTACCAAAAGCTGGAAGAGATGGAAAGGATCCACTTCTAAAGTCTTTGCAGGGAACACAGCCCTGCTAACACCTTGATGTTGGACTTCTGGTCTTCAAAACCCCTTGATGTTGGAAAATCTGGCCTCCATAACTCCATTGTGGCTTGAACTGTGTCCTACCTCCTCCCAAAAGGAATATGTTGAAGACCTAACACTTAGCACCTTAGAATGTGACCTTATATAGAAATGGGGCCAGGGGAGATATAATTTGTTTAGGAGAAGTTAAACTAGACTAGGCTAGGTCCCTAATCCAATTATGACCCATGTCCTTATAAAAAGGTGAGATTTCAAAACAGACACACACAGGTCAGTAATCTACAAACTAAAGAATGCCAAAGATTGCCAGCAAACTACCAGAAGTTAGGGGAGAGGCCTAGAACAGATCCTTCCCTCACAGCTGTCAGAAGGAACCAGCTCTGCTGACACCCTGAACTTCCAGCCTCTAGAACAGGGAGAAAAAAATTTCTAATATTTAGGCCACCCAAGTATATGGTACTTTGATGTGGCAGCCCAAACTAACCAAGTTTGCAGTAAGTTGTTACAGCAGCCCTAGGACACTAAAACACATGCACACTCACCCTCATGCTCACACTGACACACACACAAAATTCATAGCCCCAGTACTCTGTAGGCCACAACTATTCATTGCATACATGTTTTGTCCGTTGTTCCACTTTCCACTAACATTCGCAGCAGTCCACACAGGGTCTTGGTGGCTTCGCTCTGCATGATTTCAGCATGGACTCCAGCAGAGAGACAAAGAGTTTGCAGTAAATTAACAGTACTGGTAAGCATCACTGCAGTGGGATGAATGTTCCTTTCAATTTGTTCAGCTTCTGAAAAAAGTATCAAAATAAGAAGCTATATTACCAAATAGAACTGGAAAATGCTCTGCATGTAATTTAAGGGATTCCATAACAGTTTTTAAAGAAACTTAATATCACAATTTTTACTGTGGAAAGGGAAGTAGCTCTTTACAAGAAAAGAATTCAGAATGCACTAAACACCATAATCATCTCTGTCCCCACCTTCCTCTAAGAAAATAAGCCTTCCAAATTACAGTTTAATTTTTTAAAGCAATCTCCACATACAGCTTAGAAGCACTAAAACAATTACAGTGATTTATTCTTTTAGAAAGACAACTTATCAAATGCCAAGAACTTGCTGATGAGCTAGCTATGCCCTGGATGAAGACTGATGTGCCTGCGCCATGGAGGGAAGCAGAGGCTCATGTGTCAAGGCCATTGACTTTCTGACAAGGTGGCACATGACAACCAAGATACAGTTCTGTCACTTAGCCAGCTCTGCTCAGGCCCTGACTTATCTGAGTGAAGCCCTCAGACAGAGGACTGGGAGGAGGAACAACAGGCACAGCATCGTGTGCTGAGATGCAGTGATAACAAAATAAGCCCTGACCAACTATGCACGACTCCAGGTTTCACATATATTACTCTGAATAGCCCCATAAGGCATCATCTGTTTACATCTGAGGGGGCCTGGATCTGCACAAGTGACATGGATGGAGCACAGCTTTTTCCACTCTCCACACCACCTATCCTCTACTGAGCTTACCCTCTTAGGTTTCCTCTCCTGACCATGCAGTGCACACAGCCAGTACCTGAACCCCAGGAATCAGCCCCGGCCTCCTGGACAGTCTCACGGAGACCAGCCATGGGAAGCTTCATTCATACATCCCAAAGTCTTTTGGACACATCGGAAAATGTCATTAAGTCCTCCTCCCACAACCTTGGATTTACTTAGATAGGATTTTAACACTCTGGGTTTACTCTGGATTTTCATTTCTGGTTTCCTTAAGGCATTACTATACTGACTAATTCCACATTATTCCTAGTCCACCAGGCACGGGCTCACTACCTCACACAGAAGGCTCAGAACCAATTGAAAAGTTCCACTAGAGGTGAAGACATAGCAAGCAAGCCCTACAGTGATAAACTCTACTGGACCGTCCCCAAAGGAAGCAAGGGAGTAAAATCCAGGTAGGCTCCCAGTTACCAGAACCATGCTTTTAACTCCTGCATCAGAATCACTTGGGGCTCATTTGAATTGACCCTTTAGGAGCAAGTCTAAAATTAAAGAGCACTGTCTGCAGCTGAGTCCTGACACACTATTCTTCTCACTCCCAGATTTAAAGGATAGCCAGCTAACATTAGCACATAGTTTGCCAGGCTGCCCCAGACTATACAGCCCCAAGGTACCCACCAGAGTCATCCTCTGTGTCCGAGTCCTCTGCTGAGGGCTGTGTGGAGGCCGGCAGCTCTGCCAACTTGAGGTCATACTTCCCCTCTTTCCCCATCCTGTACGAATTGGTGCTGCCGGTGTCCCACTGGACCCTGATCCATCCGTCCTCTCCAAGTTCACCAATCACACGGCCAAGACCAGGAGGAGGTCCATCCTGAGGAAGCCAAAACAAAGGTCAGTTAAGAGGGCCCATGTGTGTTCTGTCACACAAAACCTGTAAGGACTGCTGTGTCACTGTGCCCACAGACTGCTCCAAACCCAACTACACCAACTCACATCATCATCTTAAATGAAACATCAGGAAATAACTAGCTTATGTTGCTTTACCAAAGAGGTAAGTGAGGGGGAAAAAATCACCTCAATTAGCATTCTCTGTAAACCAATACAGAGATGAGACTTTCCAGCCTAGGCCTGGTGCCTTGTTCCTTGGCCTCCTCGACCTCTCCCGTGAGCTTCAGAAGACCAGAAACCTGAAACAAGCACCAGGATCTCCTCGTTTCCTTTTGTCCTTCAGTTTTCTCTCTGGAATCTAGAGTTAAGACTCTGTCTCTCATATGTATGAGTGAAAGCTGTTTTTACGATACTACTACCTGTTCTAGGACACTTCTGAGATGATTCCAATAAGGCCCATGCTTAACAATGAGACTGAGAAAACTTAGAGGTGACAAGAATGCTACCACACTGTAAGAAGGTGAACACTGTCCTTAGCTAGTCACTACAGTAATGACACAGATACCAGCCCCTACCATCTCTACCTTGTAAGACCTCACAGAAGCTTGGGAGTGATACAGCATGAGGAGAAACAGAGAGGTGGACACCAGCCAGGTGTCACAACTGAAACTGCTAGGTTGGGGCACTAAGTGGGTACGTGGCCATCAGCTCGCAGAGGCAGCACCTGGGTTTTTCTGCGTCACAGCTTTTAGAACATTATTAATAAGATGAAATGTACTCTCTCCTGGTTACTATTCTTCCTACTCAAGGCTGCACCTCAAATTGAGCCCATGCCAGGGAGTATTCTAAAAACAGCTATGACTCCTTAAAGACATGATACTGCTTGAGGTGCCCCTACAGCCACTGATACTCTTTACTTGTTTTGACTCTATTCACCTGCCCAGGAATCAACAACTATGATATCTGTCAATTGCACAGGCCCTGAGATAAGATAATTATATATTCTGGGGAAAGGCAAGATGGAGGAGAAGTAGGGAGCTCCATGCATTACGCTTGCACCCATCTATCAAACAGAGAAGGCCTGAAGTCATAGGGCACTAAGCCAAAGGAATTTGGGAAGAGAAAAAGACAGAGTACACTGGGAAGGCAACCTCGTAAGTGCAGCTATCTCAAGAAACAAGCCAAAGTACACAGGGTTGAGAGACCCAAATATCACTACAAGTAGGGAAATAAAATAACCAAAGTCTCAACAAGAGAAACCAAGAGACACCATTCAAAGAACACTTCCTGAATGGACAGGCCCTAGACAGTCAAAAAGCCATCTTTAATACAGCAGAACCAAAAAAAACAGAGTGCAAAACAAGCTTTTAAAATTAACAAGAGATAGAAAGCTAACCAAAATGATGAAATGGAAGAACTCTCTTCCAAAAAAATTCCAGGAAGAAATGACAGCTAAAGAACTGCTCAAAACAAATATAAGCAACATAACTGAACAAGAGTTTAGAACAATAGGGATAAAATAAATCGCTGGGCTTCAAAAAGGCATAGAAAACATCAAGAAACTATTGCCACAGAGACTATGGAGCTTAAAAATAGTTGTGATGAATTAAAAAATGCTATAAATGTGATACATAATAAAATGGAAGTGTCCAATGAATGAATTGAAGAGGCAAAAAGGAGAATAAGTGATTTAAAAGACACGACTATAGAAAAAGAGGAAGCTGAGAAAAAGAAACAGATCCAGGACACGAAAGGAGAGTTCAAGAGCTCAGCGATAACACTCAAATGGAAAAGTATCCATATCACAGGAATTCCAGAAGAGGAAGAGAGAAGGAAAGGCGCAGGAGGAGTCCTTAAACAAATTATAGAAGAGAACTTCCCCAATCTGGAGAAGGAAACAGACACTGAAACCCAAGAGGCACAGAGAACACCCCTCAGACGTAACTTGAGTTGATCTCTGCACAACATAGTGAAACTGGCAAAATATAAAGACAAAGAGAGAATTCTGAAAGCAGCTAGGGATATAAGGGCCCTAACATACAAAGGGAAACCTATCAGAGTACTTACAGACCTATCTATTGAAACTTGGCAGGCCAGAAAAGAATGGCAGGAAATCTTCAATGTGGTGAACAGAAAATATATGCAGCCAAGAATCCTTTATCCAGTAAACCTGTTATTCAGAATAGGAAAGGTAAAGTCTTCCCAAAAAAACAAAAGATGAAAGAATTCGTCACCACTAAACCAGCCGTATAAGAAATCCTGAGGGGGACGCTCTGACGGAAAAGTTGCAAGGAACGCAAGATACCAGAGACACCACCACAAGCATGAATCCCACAAAGGACACGATGACTCTAAATCCATATTTTTCAATAATAACGCTGAATGTAAATGGACTAAATGCCCCAATCAAAAGACATAGGGTAGCAGAATGGATAAAAAACCAAAATAATTCTATTTACTGTCTATAAGAAACTCATTTTAGACTGGAGGAAAACTTCAGATTAAAAGTAAGGGGATGAAGAAATATCTATCATGCTACTGGAAGTCAAAAGAAAGCTGGAGTAGCTATACTTATATCAGACAAACTGGAGTTTAAAATAAGGCAAAAAAAATGGATGAAAAAGGATTATATATTAATTGCAGGGTCTATCCAACAGGAAGAGCTAACAATTGTAAATGTCCATGCAGCAAATACGGATACACCAAAATATATAAAAAGAAACAACCTTATGGATAAGAATGTGCTAAAAGCAGGGGACTTTAATACTCCACTTACAGCAATGGATAGATCAACTAGACAGAAAATCACTAACGAAACAATGGAATTGAATGACACATTGACCAGATGGATTTCACAGATACATTTAGAACTCTACATCCTGAGGCCAGGGAATTCAATTTCTTCTCAAGTGTGCATGGCACATTGTCCATGATAAATCACATACTGGGACATAAAGCAGCCCTCAATAAATATAAAAGAATTGAGATCATACCATGCACACTTTCAGATCACAATGCTATGAAACTGGTATCAATCACAGGAAGAAGTCAGGAAAACCTCCAAAAACATGGAGGTTAAAGAACACCCTAATAAAGAACGAATGGGCCAATCAGGCAATTAGATAAGAAATCAAAAAATATATGGAAACAAATGAAAATGAAAATACAACAACCCAAACTCTATGAGATTTGGCAGAGGCAATCCTAAGAGGAAAGTACACTAAACTCCAAGCCTATTTCAAGAAAATTATAAAAGCGCAAATACAAAATCTAACAGCACACCTAAAGGAACTAGAGGGAGAGCAAGAGGAGCACCCCAAACCCACTAGAAGAAAAATAATAAAAATCAGGGCAGAAATAATATAGAAACCAAAAAACAAACAAACAAAAATAACAGTTGAACAGATCAATGAAACCAAGAGTTGGTTTTTTGAAAAAATAAACAAAATTGACAAACCTCTAGCCAGGCTTCTCAAAAAGAAAAGACAGAGTACTGAAATAGACAAATTCATGAATGAAAATGAACTTATTACAACCAACACCTCAGAAATACAAGCAATTATCAGGGAATACTATGAAAAACTATATGCCAACAAACTAGACAACTTAGAAGAAATGAACAAATAACTAAACACACACTCACTACCAAAATGCACAAGGGATGAGATAGAAAATCTGAACAGACCCATAACTAGTGAGGAAATCGAATCAGTCATCAAAAATCCCCAACAAATAAGAGCCCTGGACATGATGGCTTCCCTGGGAATTCTACATTTAAACAGAGTTAATACCCATTCTTCTCAAGCTATTCCAAAAAACAGAAATCAAAGGAAAACTTCCGGACTCAATCTACGAAGCCAGCATCACTTTGATTCCCAAGTCAGACAGAGACCCGGCAATAAAGGAGAACTATAGGCCAATATCCTTGCTGAAAACAGATGCAAAAATCCTCAACAAGATCCTTGCAAATCGAATCTAACAGCACATAAAAAGAATTATCCACCAAGATCAAGTGGGATTCATTCCTGGGTTACAGGGATGGTTCAATATTCGCAAATCAATCAATGTGATCCATCACATCAAGAAAAGATAAAAACCATATGATCCTGTCGATAGATGCAGAAAAAGCATTTGACAAAATACAGCATCCCTGCTTACTAAAGTCCCTCGAGAAAGGTGGGATAGAAGGAACTTATTTAAACATCATAAAAGCCATTTATGAGAAGCCCTCAGCTAACGTCATCTTCAACGGGGAAAAAAACTGAGAGCTTTCCCCCTAGGATCAGGAACATGACAGGGATGTCCACTCTCACCACTGTTGTTTAACATAGTGCTGGAAGTCCTGGCATTAGCATTCAGACAACAAAAGGAAATAAAAGGCCTCAGAATTTGTAAAGCAAAGTCAAACTTTCATGTTTCGCAGACGACATGATACACTACATAGAAAACCCAATAATCTCTGCCAGAAGCCTACTAGAACTGACCCATGAATTCAGCAAAGTTGCAGGGTACAAAATTAATGTACAGAAATCAGCTGCATTTTT
The DNA here is from genome assembly GCF_003009895.1 of Hyaena hyaena. Classification (NCBI taxonomy): domain Eukaryota; kingdom Metazoa; phylum Chordata; class Mammalia; order Carnivora; family Hyaenidae; genus Hyaena; species Hyaena hyaena. The sequence goes on from NW_024081509.1 coordinate 356,493, forward strand.
ATACACCAATAATGAAGCAACAGAAAGAGAAATCAAGAAACTGATACCATTCACAATTTCACAAAAAAAATATAAAAATACCTAGGAGTAAACCCAAACAAAGATATAAGAGCTCTGTATGATGAAAACTATAGAAAACTTATGTAGGAATTTGAAGAAGACATAAAGAAATGGAAAAACATTCCATGTTCATGGGTCAGAAGAATAAATACTGTTAAAATGTCATTACTACCCAAAGCAGTCTACACATTCAATGCAATCCCAATCAAAATTACACCAACATCCTTCTCAAAACAAGAACAAACTATCCTAAAATTTGTATGGAACCACAAAAGACCCCAAATAGCCAATGTAATATTGAAGAAGAAAACCAAAACGGAAGGCATCACAATCCCGGACTTTAGCCTCTACTACAAAGCTGTCATCATCAAGAGAGTATGGTATTGGCACAAAAGCAGACACATAGACCAATGGAACAGAATAGAGAACTCAGAATTGGACCCACAAATGTATGGCCAACTAATCTTTGACAAAGCATGAAAGAGTATCCAAAGGAAAAAAGACAGCCTCTTTAACAGATGGTGCTGGGAGAACTGGACAACAACATGCAGAAGAACAAAACTAAATCATTTTCTAACACAATACACCAAAATAAACTCAAAATGGAAAACTCAGATTCCTAAATGTGAGACAGGAAACCATCAAAACCCTAGAGGAGAAAGCAGGAAACAACCTCCTTTACCTCCACCGCAGCAATTTCTTACTTGACACATCCCCAAAGGCAAAGGAATCAAATGAAAAAAGGAACTACTGGGACCTCATCAAGATAAAAGCTTCTGCACGGCAATGGAAACAATCATTAAAACTAATAGGCAACTGACAGAATGGGAAAAGATAGTTGCTAATGACATATCAGATAAAGGGCTACTGTCTAAAACCTATAAGGAACTCGTCAAACTCCACACCCAAAAAACAAATAATCCAGTGAAGAAATGGGCAGAAGATATGAACAGACACTTCTTCAAAGAGGACTTCCAGATGGCCAACAGACTCATGAAACGATGCTCATCGTCCCTCATCATCAGGGAAATACAAATCAAAACCACACTGAGATATCACCTCATGCCAGTCAGAGTGGCTAAAATGAACAAATCAGGAGACTCTAGATGCTGGTGAGGATGTAGAGAAATGGGCCTCCTCCTACACCATTGGTGGGAATATAAGTTGGTGCAACCTCTTTGGAAAACCGTAGAGAGGTTCCTCAAAAAATTAACAACAGAACTCCCCTATGACCCAGCAGTAGCACTGCTAGGAATTTACCCAAGGGATACAGGAGTGCTGATACAAAGGGGCACATGAACCCCAATGATAAAAGCAGCAATCTCAACAATAGCCAAAACATGGAAAGAACCTAAATGTCCATCAACTGACGAATGGATCAAGAAGATATGGTTTATCTATACAATGGAATACTACACGGCAATGAGAATGAATGAAATCTGGCCATGTGTATCAACATGGATGGAACTAGAGGGTTTCATGATAAGCGAAATAAGTCAGGCAGGGAAGGACAGATACCATATGATTGCACATATAGGTGGATTATGAGGAAGCTAACAGAGCACCCTGAGGGAGAATAAGGGGAAAAATAGCTGTGGAGAGGGAGGGAGGCAAACCATGAGAGACTCTTGAATGCTGAGAACAAACTGAGGGCTGATGGAGATGGGGAAGAGGGGAAGTGGGGTGATGGGCATGGAGGAGAGCACTTGTTGGGATGACACCGTGTTTCTGTGGGTTTTTTTATTTTATTTTTTATTTTTTTTACAAATAGTTTATTGTCAGGTTGGTTTCCTTATAACACCCAGTTCTCATCCCCACAAGTGCCCCCCTCCATGCCAATCTCCTCCCTCTCCCCCCCCACATCCATCAGTCCACAGTTTGTTCTCAGCATTCAAGAGTCTCTCATGGTTTGCCTCTCTCCCTTTCCCCCACCATTTCCCTTTTTCTTCTCCCCCATGGTCCTCCGTTAAGTTCCTCCTAATCCTCCTATACGTGAAAACATATGATATTTGTCCTTCTCTGCCTGACTTATTTCGCTAAGCATAACAGAGCACAGGGTTTTATATGTAAACCAACATGACAATAAACTATTAAAAAAATAAATAAACAAATAAATAGCTAGGTTTACTTGCAAAAAAAAAAAGATAGTTATACATTCCAATTCTACCCATTAATAGCATGCAAGTAAGTATGGTGACTAATATGTGGCTAGTGTGTTTAAAATCAAATCTGAGTACCTGATCACCCCATTTCCAATCAACTCCTCTCATGACCCTGGTTCCAATCTTCATCATAGCAGCCAGTTCTGGTCCTGAAACTGGAAGCTGTACAGGAGCCGTTTCTTTCCTTGTCTCTTCCAAAACTGTAGCAGATGCTCCTCGGGCAGAAGCATTCAATTCCTCTTCAACATTGTCACAACTAGGACCTATCAGAGCATCAAATAAGTTGTGAGCCAATGAGTAGTTACAATTTCCTAATCGTAATATACTTTTAAAAAATTTTATAAATATTCATTTTTGAGAGAGAGAAAAACAGAGCATGGGGGAAGGGCAGAGAGACAGGGAGACACAGAATCCAAAGCAGGCTCCAGGCTCTGAACTATCAGCATAGAGCCAGATGTAGGGCTCAAACCCATGAACCATGAGATCATGACCTGAGCTGATCTCAGATGCTTAACCAACTGGGCCAGCCAGTTTTTTCAAAAATTGGTAAGGACTGATGAAAATAATTATAAAGAATCTGTAATGTATATTTTAGTGAATTATTTTATCAATGTAATAAGTACCATGGAAAGATTTATTGATGAGAATTTAAAAAGATAAATAGAGAACCAAATATATAACATATCAGAAGAGAGGCACCTAGTGGCTCAGTTGGCTCTGAGGTCAATTTCAGATTTCAGCTGAGGTCATGGTCTCATGGTTCATGAGTACAAGCCCCACATCGGGCTCTGCACTGACAGTGTGGAGACTGCTTGGATTCTCTCTCTCTCTCTCTCCCTATCTCTCTGCCCTTCCCTACCTCTCTCTCTCTCTCTGTCTCAAAATAAATAAACTTTAAAAAATTTTAATTAAAAAAGTATCAAAAGATATAAAAGATTAAAAATAATCAATAGAGACATTTAGCCTACATCTAGGAATTATGCCCCCTCTTCCACAAAAAGTAAAATGATTAAGTTAGAACAACCATTCATCACATATTTTTATTAGAATAGAAAAGTAGATGATAACCAACTAAATGTCTCACAATGAGAAATTAACAAAATTTAATTATAATACTATGCAGAAAAGAGCTAAGAAGAACAGAACTGTAGCACTGTCCTTAGGAATGGCTGGTTGCAAGGTAGCCTTCAGCTGGCCTTTGGGAACTTAAGATTTCAGGAGGGCTCCCACCCCTCCCTAACTGATAAGAGGCCTCACAGTACCTAAACTACTTATACAATATGGTCTCTGGTGAAACCTGTTTCCTTCTGAAGGTCTAGATCTTGGGTATATGCCAGGAAGTGCTTAATTCACCTGCCCTGTGCAAACCCTAGGTGCTGAGTCTCTCATGAGCTTCCCAGATAGACAACATTTCACACACAGAATCACAGCTCTTCACTGAGGATGAAGTTCATCATGTGTGACTCGACTAGGAGAGGACTCGCATCAGTTTCTCCCATGCTTTTCCCATGTACCTCTTCCTTTCACTAATTTTGCTCAAGTCTTTCACTGTAGTAAACCTTAGCCCTCAGTGTAACTATACCCCGAGTCTGATGAGGTCTCCTCACAAAGCACTGAATGTGGACACGGTCTTAGGGACTCTGGCATAGGGATGACAGCAGTGGGATTCTCTAGAACAACCTTGACCTGCTGAAATACTGCAAAAGTATTGTTTGGTAAAATGAAGAATAAAGGGGTGGGGCATGATGAATATTTGGTCCTCGACAGCTATGAAATCATCCATAGTATAAAACACAGAAGCTGAACCACCAGCTGCAAGAAGTAAAAATTACAAATGGATTTTACAATGGTAAATTTAATCCCAGGAGTCAGTGTGCTGGATTCCCTGGCTACTTTTGGCCTAGATGGCTAACTTGAGGGAGGGGAAGTACAACCCTGGTAACTCCTTTGGTCTTTGTTCTTTCCTCCAAAGGAAAAGGTGCCCAAACATTCCCAAAGTTGGGCTTGGGTGGGTCAAAAACGTACAGTTTGTGATCCTCTCTCCTTCAAATGGGAGAAAAAAAAGGTTATTCAATTCCTAGAGCTGGAGTCTTTATCTTTGGATAAAGTAAAGCTTTCCCCCAGATTTTCTAGAGGAAACAAATATTCTTTTCTTCTGCTCAACTTAATGGTGCCTAAGTGAGGCCCCAACAAGTGCATCTGTTGCATTCCAGGTAGGAGGGCCCCTGGCAGCTATTATGTTAACTCTGTAAATGCCAAATTTACTGCAAAGGATTTGAATACATTTGCAATAAGAACAAAAGGGGTATTTTTTTTAAGTGCTTTTATATTTTGGGGCTATTATATCTAGACGCATATATAAAATCAATATAAAATATTACATGCTTATAATTTGTTTCTTAATGTTTTTATTTATTTTTGAGGGAGGAGAGAAAGAGCATGAGCGAGGGAGGGGCAGAGAGAGAGGGAACACAGAATCCAAAGCAGGCTCCAGACTCTGAGCTGTCGGCACACAGCCCATTACGGGGCTTGAACCCATGAACTGAGAGATCAGGACCTGAGCCAAAGTCAGATACTCAAACAATTGAGCCACTCAGGTACCCCGCTTATAATATCTGATATGAAAGAAAAATCATCCTGATCAAGGAAAGCAGTAAATATATATTCATGGGACACAACTCCCTTGCTTTCTGCAGCAAGGAGACAGGTTGAAATTTAAACAAAATTTAAACTCTAAACAAACCCTAACCCTACCCCATAATTAATAATTTGTGCTATGACTTTTACCTACTGGGATCCTCTGAAAAAAAGGGAGATGATATAAAAGGACTGACAATTTCTAGAAGGAAATACACATTTGAGACTTTGTTAAAGCATTTTTTACTTGTTCATGAGGTCTTAAGAAATCAGATGCATGAGACTCGCCATATCTCACATGGAAAAGATCTGAAGCCATATGAAACCTTACAGAACCCAAGAGATTGGGAGAAAAAGGACGCGGAATCCACTGAGAAAGCCTTCTAACGTGAGTGCGAACTGCGAAAGATAAAACCGGGCTGGGATCAGAGACTCAAAGGGACGGGGGCGATCCCCCTCTGTGGGGAGTGAGAGGGGAAAGACAGAGGCTGAAACTACTCAAGACATGGTCCCTTCTGCTGGGGAACAGACAAACCTCCGCTCGTGGCACAGAAGGACCGTGCGTGCCAAATCCCTGTATGCCAACTTGTCCTGGAGGGACCACGCGCCACCGCTCCTTTGTGGTCCTGGATGGCTGGACCCTTGGAGGAGCCGCACGCCACCACTCCATTGTGCTCCAAGCTGGCTGGACCCCTAGAGAGGCCGCACACCACCGCTCCTTTGTACTCCTGGCTAGCTGAACCCCAGGAGGAGTTGCGTGCGTACTGGGCCTCTATGCTCCTAGATGGCTGGACACTTAGAGAGAAGGCAAAGGGCTTAAAGCTGGGAGATTTGCCCGTGAATTCGTGTTTCTAGTGACGAGACATGGAGGGACCCGGTTTCCTGCTCTCCAGTGGGCCGGGCGCGCCCCCCCCCCCCCCAGGCAAACCCCCATCCTTGCTCGCCAACCTGACCTGGAGGAAAAGGGAGCGGCGATTCTGGCTCCATCCACAGGACTAGGCAAGAGGCTTGGAATTGCCCTGAGGAGATCACCTGCGAGGTTGTGTCTACTGCAATTTCAGTGGGGCACGTGGACTGTGATTTGGAAACAAGGCCTGGCCCGGGTTAAAGAGCGTGACCCTCTTTGGTTGCACCCCCGGTACAGGGAGTTTAAACACCCAAAAAAGCGAGGTGCAACGCTTGGTTCAAGAAGGGACTGGAGCGCTGCCACTCTCCTCCCCACAACTGCAAAGGCAGAACTCCAACCTGACGCACTGGATCACACCACGCCCATCCCTGCTTGAGAGCTGCGTCCCCCGCCACCGAACACTGACCTGTTAACTCTGGTCACCGGCTTATCAGTCACATTTAGTCCATTCTGTAGATGTAAATTCTACACATACTGACCTTTTCATCTCTTTCTCTCCGGAGTAATTAGACTATACAGTTTCTCTGGATAACAACAGCGTCCTTCTCTCACCTATCCAACCATATTCCACCCTTTAGCTCCTTGAAAAAAGCTTCTTATCCCTTCTGCCTGTTCATTTTATTTCCTTTTGACTCATCCCCTCCCTGTCTTCTGTCTCTTTTTCTATGCTACTCAACCAGCACTACATACACCCGGCTATTTAATTGTAGCTGGGAAATCCAACTGGTTATATGCTTTACTGTTTTTTGTCCATTAGTTTTCTTTTTTCCTTTTCTTTTCTTCTTTTTGACCTTTTTATGTATTTTTTATTTCTATTATTCGGCTTCCCTCCTCCTTCTTTTAACTCTTTCGTTTTCCATCTCGGTTTCCATGTTTGTTGGATTTGTCTGTGCGTTTGTGTGCCTCTGCTCCCTGTGTGTTTGTCTGTCTGTTTTCTTCTCCAGGGCTACCTCAAGAAACAAGCCAAAGTACACATGGTAGAGAGTCCCAATATCACTACGAGTAGGAAAATAAAACAACCAGTGTCTCAACAAGAGAGACCAAGAGATACCATTCAAAAAACACTCTCTGAAAGTCACTCAAAGAGTCTTCTAGGGTACAGCAGTGCTCACAGGTGCAGAGAGCATAACAAGTCTTTAAAACTAACAAGAGACAGAAAGCTAACTAAATGATGAAACAAAAGAACTCTCCTACAAAGAAAGTCCAAGAAGAATTGACAGCTAATGAACTGCTCAAAACAGATATAAGCAGCATAACTGAACAAGATTTTAGAACAATAATCATAAAATTAATAGCTGGGCTTGAAAAAACCATAGGGGACATCAAATAAACTATGGCTACAAACAACATGGAGCATAAAAATATGCATGATAAATTAAATGATGCGATAAATGAGATACATAATAAACTGTACGCGTCCAATGCACGGATTGAAGAGGCAGAAAGGAGAATAAGTGATTTAGAAGACACCATTATAGAAAAAGAGGAAACT